>NW_013575321.1:0-1647 GCF_000499745.2 Eimeria mitis | reverse complement strand
TTTTGTGGGAGCATCCCCTCTCGCGTCTGCTCTGCGCTTTCATCCCTGTTCTATCCCGAAGCCTAGACATCCGGCCTACATCCTGTTGCGTGAGCCAGTCACTCAGTTCCTTCGAGCTCGCGTCCCAACGTAGTATTTGCACATGGGCGAATCATACGGAATGTAAAACGAAGGAACAGTTATACACTCCGCACCACCAGCTGGAATCAACGACACGCGATACGGCCACCCTCATCGCTTGGTTACGCCGCTTCCATCTGCAGGCGCTCGCGCGTCTCACCGCACCCATCTCCCCGGGTGCTGTGGGCCGTAACAGTCTGCGAGTTGTGCGTTGGTCGAGGATGTCGACTGCGGACAGAAACGGCTGAAAACCCACATGGCTCTGCCACTCACGCCCAAACTTAAATGCAATCACTGAGATGCAATCCCTCTTTGTCATGCATCTTAGCCCCTGCAAGGATGAACAAGTCGGAGCTTGATCCTTCCACCGATTGCACGGCATCTCCGTATCGCCAAAACCCAGCATCTCGTCAATCCGCCACGCCTCCACAACCAGTTACCAGAATGCATAAAAAGACTAGTCTGCCTTCTTCGCAATACACAGCACCTTCGGGCCGAGCCGAACCACGTCCTTGCAGCATCGCTACGAGCCAATGCTAGCGACAGTCCTGTTCAACAATCTTGCTAGAGTCCCAGTAGCCGCCGAACCTTTCGGCTGCCCCAACGAACCGTCCGACTGCACCAACGGTGCAAAGCATATATATTGTATACACAGCTGACGTGCTAGCCAACCTTTGTGGCATGCTTGCGTGGATAGGCTACTGCGTCGCGCCTAAACCATCTGTAACTCTTCGCCGGCCCACACGAACCCTACAGCCAAACATGCATCAGCTCCTCCACACGGCGAAACCTCTGCCTCCAACACTGCAAACACCAAAACGTATTGCAGTGGCTTTTTAATCGCGCATGAGGCTTTGCGCTGTCGTATACACCTGCCACAGTCCGGCCAGACCCCACCCGCACCGCTCAATTAACGCAGCGCACGCACCGGGAACGACGCAGCTCCGTTCAGCCTCGACAACCGAAGGTGCCGAACCACACACTTCCTGAACAGACGGCAAACGCAGCCATATTCAAGCTGGAGAATCTCACCTCCGCAATTGGTCGCCTGACCAACTCACGTCAATACTCTAGCCGCACGCCGGGAAATAAATGCTCAGCCTGTCCCACTAGCCTTGCAGCTCATTTCACTTGAGTATGTCAAACGCACAGCCTGCAAAACAACTCGCCCTACCGCCTGCAGCTGCACGGCATCTGCCCCCAACACGCATAACGCATGATGGCCCTTTTGTGGGAGCATCCTTTCTCGCGTCTGCTATGCGCTTTTATCCCTGTTCTATCCCGAAACCTAGACATAGGGCCTACTGCCTGTTGCGTGACGCAGTCGCTCACATCCGTCGAGCTCCCGTCCCAATGTAGTATCTGCACATGGGCGAATCATACGGAATTTAAAACGAAGGAACAGTTATACACTCCGCACGACCAGCTGGAATAGACGACATGGGCTAGAGCCACCCTCACCGCTTCGTTACACCGCTGCCGTCTGCAGGCGCTCGCGCGTCTCACTGCACCCATCTCCCCGGGTGC
>NW_013575320.1:1749-2400 GCF_000499745.2 Eimeria mitis | reverse complement strand
ACTGTGCTGGGGGAAAAGGGTCTCAGGACGTCCTACGAGGCGGAGAGGAAATCCTCTTCTTCCTCCGAAGCATCCGACATTGAGGCGTAAAATGATAATCACATGTTAAAAATACTGCGCTAAATGAAAGTATAAACAAAGCTAACTGGACATTACCGCTCTACACTGGAATTGTGTACGGCTACTTGCACGCACACAGAAATACCTGCATACGAAAGTATACGCGTGTATGAATATACGTGTACGCATATATACATACATAGAGGAATCGACATAGACATATATGTGTGAAAGCACTTGATGTGTGCACATATTTAGTGTATGATGATTATCTTCACGTTTGGCTCCGTTGAATAACCTTTTTAGGACACGCAAATATGCATATAGAGTTGCTGACATTGCATTTTGCGGCTGTCTGAGGACATTTACTATTGTTTTTGACTCCAACAGTGTTACGAATATTTTATTCTCTACTATTATTTATTAAAGTTTACTCTACACGGTGTCGTCCTTCATCTTTGACCTGTTGACAACGTATTCGATCGTCTCCAGCCAAACAACCGTACGTGGGTCCTGTTCTTTTCGTCTCTAATTTTCCGCCATTTATTCAGCGCCTCATTAGTCATCAATAGTGCTAATGCATTAGTTCAT
>NW_013575320.1:0-1671 GCF_000499745.2 Eimeria mitis | reverse complement strand
GTTGACTGGTCGTCAGACGCACACGCAACCGAAGCTCATGGGTAATCCGCCGCATCGCCTTCCACGTAAACAGTTATCAGGAGATGCTGTGTTCCGCCTTTTATCGAGAAGGTAAGCTTTGGCTCTTATTTTCTAGCATTAATTTCTTCGCTTGTTCGTTGACAGCTGTTTCTGTGTCTGTGTCTTCTTTGTGTCCCCTTGTGAGCTGATGTCCTTTACTCCGCCTTTTTTCATTCCGTTCCAACGGCAGTAACTCTTTGCCTGGTTTGTCACAATTCGACAAATTATTGCTTCAGCACCAAAAGTTGTTTGCAGACAACCGCCTTTGCTGTGTTTTGCTTGTGGCCAACCGTTGGTCACAAGCAAACGCCCGCAAAGGCTTTGGTGCGCACACAGTAAAATAATCATCAAATATGAAGGCTTAGTAAGAGTGCGGAAGCAGACGACCTGCTACTTCTCTAGCGTAAAATAGGGCATTTTTGTTTGAAGAAAGTATTGTGCAGACTCACAGTTAACAGACATACAAGACTCCTGCCGCGGGCCTTGGCAGCAGCTGGAGGCCTTCTACTACCTTTCCCAGTCCTTTCTGAAACAAAACTGCACTTTTTTCCCGGAAACGCAATATTGAGGCGGGCGAATGTCGCGTAGGTCGCACAGATAATTATACCTCTCCAGGCGAGCTGTAACGAACACAACCGCAATACTGCGTTGCGGTGAATGCAATGGCAAAATTTTTATCGCGTATAAATCATATTTTGTTTTATTAAACAGGTCTGCAACGGCAAACAAGCTACTGAGTTCGTGTCTACACGCGTTCTTCAACCGGGTGTGCTCGATGCTCGACCGGAAGTTGGCACCCGTGCTCCCGATACCAATATCGGTGTTCCACGGAAAGTTTGGCCCATCTGACGTTTATATGTGTAATATTAGCGGTGTGAAATACGCCGTTCATATTTAATTCAAATTTTAATCAAAGGAAGACACGTAAAATCCGTGCCCAATTTCTCGAATTCGCCGGAGTTGAAATGTCCATCCCAATGGAGTTTTTCAGCGCGGCCCCATCCAGCAGGTAACCCTATGCCACTGGTCGAATTCTCTCCTCTTTGCTCCGTTGACCTTGAACACCTTTTTTAAAGCGCAGTTGGTTGTAATTTATTGCATGCGTTTCCCCCGGGAACGTCTTGTTCCCGGGCAAACTTCCCGAAGAGGAGTGGGGGATGCGAAGTCGACACGGGCCATAAGTGCTCCAATTGCTTTTCTTTTCTTGTCATCTTCCTGCGACTGCAATCCTTTGCAGTTACAGAGCACAGCAGCAAATGCAAGCTATGCTAGCCGTTCTAGATTAACCTATGCGTGAGACTCTTTCCCGTGAACTCGTGTGCAGCGTTCTCTGGTGAACATCGACTACAATACTAGTGGCAATAGCTTTCCTTTATTTCCTGCTGCTTTTTTATTCAAAGTTCGTAAAACCTACATTTAGCTTCTTTACAATGCTATTAGGAGGCACGGGGGCCCTAACTGGCGCCCCGTCCCTCTCCCGTTTCTTCACCCTCCGCCGGTCTCGTTTGCTGCTTGTTGGTCTGCCCGTACTTACCATATTGTTTTCCGCTTATGAAGTCGACAAAGAAGGCCCCCTAGCTCTGCCGCATTTAGGCGTCTGCACAGCTGAAG
>NW_013575319.1:2543-2760 GCF_000499745.2 Eimeria mitis | reverse complement strand
AAACCCTAAACCCTAAACCCTAAACCCTAAACCCTAAACCCTAGGGTTTGAGAGTTAAACCCGTGAAAAAATACTCTGTTATCAAACCCTAAACCCTAAACCCTAAATCCAAGAATTTGCATAGCGTCACCACGCCGTACTCGGCTCACAAACCCTAAACCCTAAACCCTAAACCCTAAACCCTAAACCCTAGCGGGGGTTTACCAGACATCTCCAC
>NW_013575319.1:489-1098 GCF_000499745.2 Eimeria mitis | reverse complement strand
ACTTTCTTAAACACTAGCATCTGCTGCTGCTGCTGCTACTACTACGACGACACTGCTGCTGCTGCTGCTGCTGCTGCTGCTGCTGCTGCATGCAGCGGGAAGCGAAGGCAGTACTGCTGCGCTGCTGCTGCTGCTGCAGCAGCAGCAGCAGCAGCAGCAGCTGCTGCTGCTGCTGTCTTTGGGTTTGTTTATCTGTCTTTGACCGGAGAATAATTTGTTTTGTCTTTTAGGGTGGTTTTGCTGCTGCGTCTCAAACCCTAAACCCTAAACCCTAAACCCTAAACCCTAAACCCTAAACCCTAAACCTCTTCACCGCCCCAGCTCGTCGTGCGTTGTTCCTGGGGTGTACATACACCTCAGCTGTGTCTCTCATTTCTGTTTGTTGTATTTTCTTTCTTCTTTATTTTCTTGGCGATAAGCAAGCAGCAGCTGCTGCAGGCAGCAGCAGCAGCAGCAGCAGCAGCAGCAGCAGGAACGCAACGGCATCCGCTGCAGCAGCAGCAGCAGCAGCAGCAGCAGCAGCAGCAGCAGTATCATCATCATCAGCAGCAGCAGCAGCTGCTGCATTTATTGATGGGTGTGTTTGTGTTGAAGATGGTATCTGGTACC
>NW_013575319.1:230-389 GCF_000499745.2 Eimeria mitis | reverse complement strand
AGCAGCAGCAGCAGCAGGAACGCAACGGCATCCGCTGCAGCAGCAGCAGCAGCAGCAGCAGCAGCAGCAGTATCATCATCATCATCAGCAGCAGCAGCAGCTGCTGCATGAGGAGGTGTATTGATGGGTGTGTTTGGCTTGAAGATGGTATCTGGTACG
>NW_013575319.1:0-130 GCF_000499745.2 Eimeria mitis | reverse complement strand
GCGATAAGCAAGCAGCAGCTGCTGCAGGCAGCAGCAGCAGCAGCAGCAGCAGCAGCAGCCAAAAAAAAAACAGCAGCAAGCAGCAGCACAGGTTCTCGGTATAGACCTAGGGTCTGAATATATAAAAGCA
>NW_013575318.1:2260-2762 GCF_000499745.2 Eimeria mitis | reverse complement strand
TATACATATATATATATATATATACATATATATATATATATATATATATACATATATATATATATATATATAAACCTCTAATTGTAAGCATCAATAGAGTTAAAATATAAATAAAGAGAAGAACTACGCCTCAGTACAAAAATGTTTTCTCTTTTCTGGGGTTTTTGATGAGCTGCAAAACCCTAAACCCTAAACCCTAAACCCTAAACCCTAAACCCTAAACCCTAAAAGTGTATAAAAGTGCGATGGTCTCCTCGCTGGTCACCGGCTGGCGGTGGTGGTGACCAGTGGTCCACTGGTATGGGGCTGGTGCAGCGAGGGCTGTCTGCATGCATGCATGCGGGGCTGTCTCCGCCGCAGACCAGTGGACCATTGGTCCAGGTGCATGCATGCACAGCCAAGCCCCATTGCTGCATGCGTTGTACTACAACTGCTGCTGTGCAGCCCCAAAAAAAAACCTAGAAAAATATTCTATAGATGCATGCGTTCTCCTCACTATAGA
>NW_013575318.1:1984-2160 GCF_000499745.2 Eimeria mitis | reverse complement strand
TATATATATATATATATATATATATATATATATGGGCTGCATGCAGAGGAAAGTACAGCCCCGTAGCAGTATAACAACTATCGCGGGTGTATACACTCCCCTAAACCCTAAACCCTAAACCCTAAACCCTAAACCCTTAAACAAAAATGTTAATGTTTCCGTTGCTGTGTAATATC
>NW_013575318.1:892-1309 GCF_000499745.2 Eimeria mitis | reverse complement strand
GCTGCTGCTGCTGCTGCGGTATATAAACCAGAGAAGAATTTAATAAAAAATAAAAATAAAATAAATATTTAATTTATTTACAGAAAGCATAACAATCGATATCTATACATTTGCTGCAGTCGGCTGTCTGGGGCTGGTACGGGGCTGCTGCTGCTGCTGCTGCTGCTGCTGTATCAAGCACAGTTGCTGCTGCTGCTGCTGATGGTTTTCTTCTCTCTTTTCTTGGATTGGGGTGTGTTGAGGGTTTCTATTAAATGCCTTTCTTTTGCCTGGCAATACACCGCTCCCCACAGCCCCAAACCCTAAACCCTCATAAACCCTAAACCCTAAACCCTAAACCCTAAACCCTCGTTTAGAGCTGCGATCGCCTCCAGCAAATGCAGCTTTTTTCTAGGGTTTAGCTTTTAAACAAAGATA
>NW_013575318.1:0-792 GCF_000499745.2 Eimeria mitis | reverse complement strand
GCATAACAATCGATATCTATACATTTGCTGCAGTCGGCTGTCTGGGGCTGCTACGGGGCTGCTGCTGCTGCTGTATGAAGCACAGTTGCTGCTGCTGCTGCTGATGGTTTTCTTCTCTCTTTTCTTGGATTGGGGTGTGTTGAGGGTTTCTATTAAATGCCTTTCTTTTGCCTGGCAATACACCGCTCCCCACAGCCCCAAACCCTAAACCCTCATAAACCCTAAACCCTAAACCCTAAACCCTCGTTAAGAGCTGCGATCGCCTCCAGCAAATGCAGCTTTTTTCTAGGGTTTAGCTTTTAAACAAAGATTCATAAACCCTCAAAAATTTGGCCCTTGCCGCACAACACAGAAACGGGCTTCTGTTGCTGCATGCGACAAGGGCTGAGGGTTTAGGGTTTAGGGTTTAGGGTTTAGGGTTTAGGGTTTTGTATTCAATCGAGGATAAGAAAAAAAAGAAAAAAAGAAAATGGTGAAGGTTACAAAGGAAGACCTAGAGAAGTTGGAGGTCAAGGGTAAGCAGAGTTTAATATTTTCTAGGGTTTAGGGTTTAGGGTTTAGGGTTTAGGGTTTAGGGTTTAGGGTTTGTGTATGTTATTGTATATGATTGTTTCATAAAGATAAAAAAACAAGCAATAAAACCCTAAACCCTAACTATAGTATATTATCACCACATCTGTCTTTTTCTTTTTCCAAGGGTTTAGCATAGTATTCCTAGGGTTTAGGGTTTAGGGTTTAGGGTTTAGGGTTTGTGTATGCATGCATGCAGAGGAGGAGCAAGCTGAGCTGTTA
>NW_013575317.1:1413-2493 GCF_000499745.2 Eimeria mitis | reverse complement strand
CCCCGGCGGAGCAGCAGACATGCAATGGAAGTAGCGGCAGTACCCCCAACAGCAGCAGCTACAGCAGCAGCAACAGCAGCAGCTACAGCAGCAGCTACAGCAGCAGCTACAGCAGCAGCAGAGGGTCGCTGAGCATTGCAGAGGCTGCCAGCGCTGCTGCTGCTTTCGGTTTGGGTGGAGCAGCAGCATCGAAGAGGCCCATAAGCGGTGCTGCTGCTAGCATATTAGAGTATGTGAAGAGCTGCAGCAGCAGGGGGCTGCAGGAGGCGCAGCAGCAGCAAGCAGCAGCAGAAAATGAAAAAGACTGGGAGTGGCTAGGTGGGTCCAAGGTAGCAGCCAGCATGACGCTGCAGCAGCTCGAGGCAGCAGCCTTTGGAGAGCTTAACCGCAAGAAGCAGCAGCAGCAACAGTAGCAGCAGCAGCAGCAGCAGCAACAGCAGCAATCGCGCCAGCAGTAGCTGAAGCTGCTGCAGCAGCAGCAGTAGCAGCACGAGCAGCAGCACGAGGAAGAGGAGGAATATACGCAGATAGATACGTTGGGGTCGTTTCTTTGGTCTCCCCAGTGCGGCGTATGGTGCAGCTGTGCATGCAGACAGTTGCTGCTGCTGCTGCTGCTGCTGCTGCTGCTGTTTCTGCTGCTGCTGTTTCTGCTGCTGCTGGTGGTGCTGCACGTGTTGAGGCGTGTAAGTATAAAGGGTAGGGGTATGTATGTAGTGGATAGCATGAAGCGCTGAAGGCTCCTTAGTTAGGATCAGAGGATGTGCATGCACGAGGTGTACGTACACCTCAGAGCTTCGCAGTTGCACGGGTTGACTGCAGGGAAATTTCATTTGAATTCTTTTTTTATTTTTTTTTTCTGTAGTGAGGAATTTTCTCTCTTTTTGTTGTTGCTGACCATCGCTTTTTTTTTTTTTCCTTTATTATGAGTTTTTTGTTGCGGTGTATAGCCAGCTCTTCAGCCTTTATTATTTTTTTTAAATTAATAATAATATAATTTTTAATTTAATTAATTATCACCTTTCTGTTTTCTCCCCTTATATTCATATTCCTTCTCTACACAGCATCTGCTGCTCATAGATG
>NW_013575317.1:1003-1348 GCF_000499745.2 Eimeria mitis | reverse complement strand
TGTAGTTTGATATATATATATATATATATATATATATATATATATATATATATATATATAGTTTCATACAAATTTAAAAGATGCAATTCGATGCAAGTTTGAATACAAATTCAAAATATGGAATTCAACTTCACAGTTCATATCTACGAAATATAATTTGATATAAATTTAGAGTGAACAAATATATATAAATATGAAATATATAATTATGAATATATAAAAATATGAAATATATAATTAAATTTAAATTAAAAATAAATTTTAATACGAATTTAAAGTGCGTAAAGCAAAGCGGGGGCTATGCTATACAAACAGAGCCAAACTACTGAAGTTGGCGTTGATTTA
>NW_013575317.1:0-903 GCF_000499745.2 Eimeria mitis | reverse complement strand
TTACACCTGAAGAGAACTTGAATTCTCTCGAAGATGTTTTTATTTCATCTTTTTTAGTTTCTTTTGCTGTGTTGCCGCTGCGGCGTGCAACGAAACGACCGCGCAGGATGCATACAGACTAGCGAGATGCTTCTGCTGTTTCTTGCGACCAAATTTGTTTAAAAAGAAGAAATTAATTATTAAATTAAGAAAAATAAAGTGGAAATACACCCAAATGGAATGCAGATACAGCTGCGACCGCATTGGAGCCCACGGGCACCCGGTGTGCACTGAGGTTTCTATGGCGGCTTAGTGTATAGCGGTAAATTTTTTTTTCTGTTCATAAAAAACCTCTCAGCATCAATAAAACAATGTTTTATATTTAAAAAAAACAAAAAAACAGCAAAATATTTAAATTTCTCGTTGGGTTTCGGCCGCCTTTTGGGGTGGCGGGGCTGGTGATGCTGCCACGTGGTCTGCTGCTGATGCGGTGTCTGTACACCTGCAGGAACAGCCGTTGATAAATGCTTCTCAATTGCATTTATTTTGTTGATTTTCTTTAATTAAATGCTGAAATTGATGATATTTCTGGTTTAGAAGTGCAAATAGTTGCATAGATCCTCTCTGAGTGGTGCTTCTGGCTTCACCCCGCCGCGGCATCTGCCTGCGGTCGTAGCAGCTGCATCCATAACTAAACCAAAAAGAAAACCCACCAGAGAAGCACCACAATGATTGGTATTTCTCGTTCTTTTCTTCAGCCCCGTTTCTCTTCTTTTCCTCTCTATGGCCTGAGAGCCGCCGTCTCCCCCCTTCTCTACCTGTGGCGGTCCAATGGTCCTTATGAGTATGTGCAGGGTTTGGGGTGTACATACACCTCAGCATCCCCGTTCAGCTCAGAAACACTGAAACATACGAAATCTCTCG
>NW_013575316.1:1836-2403 GCF_000499745.2 Eimeria mitis | reverse complement strand
ATGCAGAAAATTTATAAGAAGAGCAGTGCATGCACTGCTGCAGCACACTCCTGCAGCAGCAGCAGCAGCAACAACAGCAGCAACAGCAACAGCAGCAGCAGCAGCAACAGCAGCAGCAGCAGGAGCAGCAGAAACAGAAACAGTTGAGTACATCAACGGAGAGAAACAAATAAAAAATAAAATAAATAAAAATAAGATAAATAAAATAAAATAAATAAATTAAATAAATGAATTAAATAAATAAATAAATTAAATAAAAACAAAAATAAATATAAAACACAAATAAACAGACCGATATAAGAAGAGAAGTAAAGAAAAACAAAATAACAAAAAAGAAACAGAAAAAAAGAAAGAGAAAGAAGAGACAAACAAAATAAAAATAAAAAACAAACAAAGAGGAGAGACAGAAGGAAAGAAACAAAAAAAAACAAAAAAAAAAAGAAAGAACAAAACAAACAAAACAAACAAACAAACAAAAGAAATAAATAAATAAATAAAGCAAATGAATAAATAAATAAATAATCAAAACAAAAAAGAAACAAACAAATAAACAAATAAATTAAATAA
>NW_013575316.1:1486-1818 GCF_000499745.2 Eimeria mitis | reverse complement strand
AAAAAAAAAAAAAAAAAAAAAAAAAAAAAAAAAAAAAAAAAAAAAAAAAAAAAAAAAAAAAAAACATACACGAGTTTAACGATACATTCAGTTGCTGTTGCTGCAGCAGATCGTTTTGCTGCTTCGCAATAATCAAAAGAGAAGCCAACGAGCTGCTGCACTTGCTGCGGGGATAGCTGCTGCTGCTGCTGCTGCTCCTGCTGCTGCTGCTGCTGCTGCTGCTCCTCTTGCTCCTGCTGCTGCTGCTGCTGCTCCTCCTCCTCCTCCTGCTCCTCCTCCTGCTCCTGCTCCTGCTCGTCCTCCTGCTGCTCCTGCTGCTCCTGCTCCTGCTG
>NW_013575316.1:1002-1307 GCF_000499745.2 Eimeria mitis | reverse complement strand
TGCTGCTGCTGCTGCTGCTGCTGGTGCTGCTGCTGCTGGTGTTGCTGCTGCTGCTGCTGCTGAGCGCCCAGGTCTGCTGCTTGCTGCTGCATGGCGAAGCCCCAGAGATGAAGCAGAGCTCCAGGCAAGGGGAAGCGAGGCAGCAGGAGCTCGTGGCTGCTGCTGCTGCAGCTGCTGCAGCTGCTGCTGCTGCTGCAGCAGCGGTATGTGCTGCTGCTGCTTCAGCTGCTGCAGCGGCTGCAGCTGCAGCGCGTCTGCGGGGGCAAAGAGGGAGGAGGCCAGAGCAGCAGCAAGAAGGAGAACGA
>NW_013575316.1:448-837 GCF_000499745.2 Eimeria mitis | reverse complement strand
GTAATATAATATAATATAATGTGCTGCTGTTGCTGCTGCTGCTGCTGCTGCTGCAGCTGCTGCAGCAGCACAAAGACGGAAAACAGCAACAAATCCAGCAGCAACACCAACTACAGCAGCAGCAGCAGCAGCAACACTAACAACTGCTGCTACTGTGAATATAACAACGCAGCAATGGGCGCATGCCCCTTCGTATGGAGATCACTTGCTGCTGCTGCTGCTGCTGTTGCTGCTGCTGCTCCCGCTGCTGCTGCTGCTGCTGCTGCTCTTGCACACCACAACGCACACCCTCGATAGCTGCACGCACGCAAAACAGCTCCCCTTTTGCTGCTGCTGCTGCTAGTACTGCTGCAGGTGTTGCTGCTGCTGCTGCTGCCGCTGCTGCTGCA
>NW_013575316.1:0-189 GCF_000499745.2 Eimeria mitis | reverse complement strand
TAGTGCGTTTGATTCGTAATCAAAAGGTCGTGGGTTCGATTCCCACAGGGGGCTTTTATTTTTTTTTTTTTATTTTTTTATATTTTATTTTATTTATTTATTTATTTATTTTATCTCATTTATTTTATTAATATTATTTATTTTTTCTTTTCTTGTTTTGTTTTTTTGTATATTTTTATACACAAACGA
>NW_013575315.1:0-640 GCF_000499745.2 Eimeria mitis | reverse complement strand
ATATATATATATATATATATATATATATATATATATATATATATATATATATATATAGTTAGGGTTTAGGGTTTAGGGGTTAGGGTTTAATATTTACAACGATAGAATGGCGTTTTGAGTAGAATTCAAGGGTTTAGGGTTTAGGGTTTAGGGTTTAGGGTTTAGGGTTTAGGGTTTACGTGTAAGCAAGATCTCTTTTGGCTGTTTCTGTTTCTCTTATAACAGCAAAAAGAAACTCTAATGATGCGGCGAGGGTTTGAGGGTTTGGGGGTTTGCTTCGGCATGAGAGAGGGAGAGATAAAGAATAAAAAGAAGAGAGAGAAGAAAAAGGAGACAAAGAAAAAGAAAAAGGAGACAAAGGAGACAGACCACCATCACCACCCATAGACATAACACGACCCACTGTCTCCTCAGCCTGAAAAAAAAAAAAAAAATTAGGGTTTAGGGTTTAGGGTTTAGGGTTTAGGGTTTAGGGTTTGGGGTTTAGGGTTTGGATAAGGCAGGAGAGAGAATGAAGAGAAAAAATAAAAAACAAAAAACAAAAAAATAAAAAAGAAAATGAATAAATAAATAAAAATAAATAAAAAAGATAGAGACAGATAAAGATAGATAGAAAGAGAAAGAAAGAAAAAAAAAAAAA
>NW_013575314.1:2512-2583 GCF_000499745.2 Eimeria mitis | reverse complement strand
TGACGCGCCCGATGCGTATTGTCAAATCACCGACGGCGGCTTAAATGTCAAGCTCTGCTGCGCTGGTAGTT
>NW_013575314.1:2002-2412 GCF_000499745.2 Eimeria mitis | reverse complement strand
ACTATCACAATAGGAAACTCAGTCAACTGCCCATCTGTCAGCTTGTCTGAAACACCTGGAAGCACCTTCGTGTGACGCGCCCGATGCGTATTGTCAAATCACCGACGGCGGCTTAAATGTCAAGCTCTGCTGCGCTGGTAGTGGACTCGCGTAGAACACGCAAAGTTATTCACTCTTTCCCTAATAGTCCTCAAGTTTCTCAAGGTTCTATCGGTCTAACCAGATAGGTCACGCGCAACCAATTACCACACGCCACCTTCCTGCTTGCCAGGCTCATTTCCTGAAAATGCACAGCGCTTCTACAACAACTGGCGTACGTCCTGATCAACGCCGATGTAATACACATCGCAACAACACAGCTCTAGAGATGCGCTCATGAACTGCCCGCACCTAACGTCACTTCACGAGCG
>NW_013575314.1:717-1902 GCF_000499745.2 Eimeria mitis | reverse complement strand
ACTCAGTCACAAAACATTAGGTACCAGTTTGAGAACTCGCAGCGCCAAATCCTTTGAAGGACACTAAACACGCGCATCGCGGAAGCGAAACACCGTACACAGTAATGTGTTCCTCGACGTTTCGTCTCGCAGCTCCTGCTTTTTGAGAGGCACGCAGGGTGAGGAAAAAAAACAATAGTGGTAAGAATAGCCCGACGGAGCTGGAAACCATGGCCAGTTCCTCGTTAGGCGCGGCACGCTCTTCCGAGCTATAGAAGCAGTACGTCAGGAAACGTCACAGCAGGCCCAATATCAGGAACCCATCCACGACAAAAATATGCACGGGCCCCTGAACCAACTACTGATCAAAGCGAATCAAACCCCAGCTGGACATACCTGTTTCACAAACGCCTGGCAAGTATGTGTATCGCCTTATTATGCAATGAAGCACCGCCGTTGGCTCGAGCAAGGCTCGTCCCGTTTCCGGCCAAGGGAGTATCGCCATACACAACACAGCCAACCGCCCGTGGATCAGTTTGTCTACCACAGCTGGAAGTGCCTTCATTTGACGCATCTGGCGAGGGTTGTCAAACAATCGGCACCCAACCAAATATCACGCTTTGCTTTCCAAACACACTGGTAGTGAACTCGCCAAACACTCGCGAAGCCACTCACTCTCCGCCCTGCGCACTGCCGCTTCTTTAAGGTTCCATCGGTCTAGCCAGATACCTCACGCCCAACAAATTACCACCCGCCATATTCCTGCTTGCCAGGCCCCTTCTTTGAAAATGCACAGCACTTCCAAAACAAATGGCGTACGTCCTGATCAACGCACATGTAATACACATCGCAACAGCACAGCTCTAGAGATGCGCTCATGAACTGCCCGCATCTAACTTCACTTCACGAGCAGGTCCACTGACTCAGTCCCAAACCATTAGGCACCAGTTTCGGAACTCGCAGCGCCAAATCCTTTGAAGGACACTAAACACGCGTATCGCGGAAGCGAAACACCGTACACAGCAATGTGTTCCTCGACGTTTCGTCTCGCNACCATGGCCAGTTCCTCGTTAGGCGCGGCACGCTCTTCCGAGCTATAGAAGCAGTACGTCAGGAAACGTCGCAGCAGGCCCAATATCAGGAACTCATCCACGACAAAAATATGCACGGGCCCCTGAACCAACTACTGATCAAAGCAAATCAAAC
>NW_013575314.1:359-598 GCF_000499745.2 Eimeria mitis | reverse complement strand
GGACTATCGCCATACACAACACAGCCAACCGCCCGTGGATCAGTTTGTCTACCACAGCTGGAAGTGCCTTCATATGGCGCATCTGACGAGTGTTGTCAAACAATCGGCACCCAACCAAATATCACGCTTTGCTGTGCAAACACGCTGGTAGTGAACACGCCAAACACTCGCGAAGCCACTCACTCTCCGCCCTGCGCACTGCCGCTTCTTTAAGGTTCCATCGGTCCAGCCAGATACCT
>NW_013575314.1:0-71 GCF_000499745.2 Eimeria mitis | reverse complement strand
GAGCAATGTGTTCCTCGACGTTTCGTCTCGCAGCTCCTGCTTTTTAAGAGGCACACAGGATGAGCAAAAAA
>NW_013575313.1:2073-2494 GCF_000499745.2 Eimeria mitis | reverse complement strand
TATATATATATATATATATAAACTTGTACAGGAGCGCCTGGCGTACGACCAACAAAGAATATCACAGCTTCGTTATGAAATAGCAATACAAAGAAAAACAGTAGAAAGAGCCAGAGCATTGATTGCGTAAGTTTATATATAAATATAAATATAAATAAATATATAAATATATAAATATATTTATTTATTTATTTATTTATTTATTTATTTGTTTGTTTGTTTTTTTTTTTTATATATGTATGCGTGTGGGTGTTGTGTGGGTGTAGAGATAGAAAAAGAATTTATATGTAATAGAGAAAATATATAAATAATAAGTAAAAAGAAGAAATAAATAAGATAAAAATAATAAATAAATAAATAAATAATAAATAAATAAATAAATAATAAACAAGTTTTATTTATAAAGATATACTGATGTTTC
>NW_013575313.1:1525-1910 GCF_000499745.2 Eimeria mitis | reverse complement strand
ATATATATATATATATATATATATATATATATATATATATATATATATATATATATACATATTTATATTTTATATGTATATGAATATTTATATTTGTACTTATATTTTATATTTGTATTTATACTTATTTATATTTATATTTATATTTATATTTATATTTATATTTATATTTTTATTTTTATTTTTGTATATATCAACAAATTTCAGGGGGAGACAGCCGTGCTTCTATCACAACAAGAATAAACACAAATACATTCGTTTATATTTTTATAATAATATATTTATTTATTTATTTATTTATTTATTTATTTATTTATATTAAATAAAATAAACAAAATAAAACAAACAAAAACAAAAACAATAAATTTCTTCTTTCTATGCTTCC
>NW_013575313.1:1268-1438 GCF_000499745.2 Eimeria mitis | reverse complement strand
AATAAATAAATAAAAATAAATAAATAAATAAATAAAAATAAATAAATAAATAAATAAATAAATAAATAAATAAATATCTATATGTGGGGTGTCTGTATATACTGACGTCGACTTTATTGTATGTTATATATATTATATATATTATATGTGTTAGATACATCATATATACA
>NW_013575313.1:0-361 GCF_000499745.2 Eimeria mitis | reverse complement strand
CAACAGCAACAGCAGCAGCAGCACAAGCACCAGCACCAGCAACAGCAACAGCAACAGCAGCAGCAGCAGCAGCAGCAGCAGCAGCAGCAGGAGACAGCAGCAGGAGCTGTGGTTTGTCTTTACATTTAGCGTTTGCTTTCTGTCGCATAGGGCAGCCGATGAAGGCACTAGAAGGTCCGCCTCTATTTATTTATTTTTATTTTTATTTTTATTTTTATTTATTTTTATTTATTTGTATTTATTTGTATTTACTTTTATTTATTTTTATTTATTTTTATTTATTTGTATTTATTTGTATTTATTTATTTGTATTTATTTATTTTTATGTATTTATACCATTTGTTTATTTTTTCTGTTTCTC
>NW_013575312.1:2018-2495 GCF_000499745.2 Eimeria mitis | reverse complement strand
TATTTTGCAACTATCACCCCGTCCTATAAGAATATTCACGCCTTCCCCCCCTCCCGCCTCGATCGGTGGTTGTAGTGCACAGGCACTACAATGGATCTCCTGTGTAGGCTCTAGAGGCCTAACACCACTAAAAGGAATAATTACAGCGAATATATCTAGGAATAGGACACTTCATTGTAGAAAAGCTGCATAATAAGGCCTCCGTGCTCACCAGCTCACACCCGCTATGGGGCTGGGTGTGAGGACGGTGCGGTGACTCAGATGCCGACCCTCGCCGAGGGTCAAGGCAGTTCTATTCTTCGGAGGATTTCCCCCTTTGAAGAAATCGGAGAACTCGAATACCTTTTGAATATTTAATGGGTTTTATGGGGTAAATAGCGAGAATCGCGAGTTTAGATCTTAGTAGCAGTGTGCGCGCATAGCCGCATAGCTTAGGGTTCATACGTAGTGACAGCGAGACGGGCGCTGTGCACTACA
>NW_013575312.1:0-1918 GCF_000499745.2 Eimeria mitis | reverse complement strand
CGGCTTGACGCCCCTGACTCAGAACAGATAACCCCTTTCAACCCCAGAGTATTCACCTATAAAACGAAATCAAACTACAAAAAGACAGATGTTATGCCGTCTAGAGCCTCCCCACGCGTTGTGCAGGGTCCCTGTGGGGTTGCTGTTTCGAGGCATCTAGGTGGTAGGGTAAGGAGCGCACGCAACCAGGGAGGCCTTAAATTCTGTTCATTCTACCCTATTTTTAGGTGTGATAATTTGCAAATTCATTTACAAATTTGATGAAATATTCGAATTTACAGGATATGGTAAAATATTACAGGAAAACAGTAGTAGTTTGGGTTCCATCAACTTCTGGAGGACGAAGCAGTTTATTGCCTCTTTAGGGAGATATATGAACTTCGGTGTGCGTGAAGGTTACTGTCTCACAGAGCATTTAATCTGAGAGTTTTTTAATTACCCCAAAGTTTAGTTTCTTATGCCATTTCTAGCAGTTTAGGGGTTCCCGCCACTACAGGGATACGTGCACGAGGACAATCGAAGATACAACCGAGAGCGGTGGTTCGGGGTCAGGATATTTTCTAAACAAGCACAGTTTGAATAACTTAAAACATTGCAAATAGGTAGAAATGAGTTAAACAGAAAATTGCATATTCGGGGGAGTTGCAGCCTTTTTATTTGCCGTATACTGCACAGGCGGAAAAAAGATTCGGGTATTGCCCATCCTATGGTTCCTATAGAAAAGAAAAGTTGAATTTGCATTCACTAGAGGATGAAAATAAACACTTTCTACATCTTTCTTCACCAAAGTGGACCTGTAGGACTTACTAACCGTAAAATTTCCAGGCTGCCTCTCTAGAACCATCCATTAGTCTGGGTATTGATGAATTCATCGATACCATCGGCAGCCTTAGATCCTTGGAACGCACTGAATATGCAAACGCAATTTCAACTCGCATATTTGTTCCTTGGTTCTTTTTCTTAGTTTAGGGCTTCATTTGCGCGGAGAAGATGACGTGTTTCGCGTTTAATAGAACACGGTTCCGCCTGCACAATCATCATCATTGCACAATGCATTGCGAAGCTTCGTGCTTATTCGAGGCTTACAGGCATCCAGAGTGAGAAATACACTCTACAGTACTCATATTTACTCTCCCCAGTCTCCCTCCTTTTTTGGTTGTTTCAGCTCCCAAAGGTCTTTCT
This sequence comes from Eimeria mitis, assembly GCF_000499745.2. NCBI lineage: Eukaryota > Apicomplexa > Conoidasida > Eucoccidiorida > Eimeriidae > Eimeria > Eimeria mitis. The sequence continues at coordinate 736 of NW_013575312.1, read as the reverse complement.
GAATTTTTCTCGAACCGGAGAGGTATTCCGCTTTTGTTCAGCTGCGGAGGGCTTTAAGAATACGTCGTAATGCGTTTCGATTGCAAGCAATTGAGTAGCTAGCACTCTGAGCCGTATAAGCTCAGGGAGGTTGGCGCAGAGATTACGCAAGGGGTCCCCCCGCTCGTAAAGCAGAAGAGACGCGCCCCAGTTCTTTTCAAGCTTTGCTAGCAGGATGAGCCTAACTGCTGTTATTGATGATGAAATAATATGAATATTCAAACACAGGTCCAGTGCTATGCAGGTTAAGACGGTATAACGAAAGGCGGATGACGAAATCCCCTAGAGAATGACTGAGTGCAGTGCGCTTGGGTTCTCCGTTATACCTTCTCGAAGTCGATGTAATATACTAAGGGACTTGTGTGAACTCAATGCAGCTGCTGCAGCTGCTGCAGCTGCTGCAGCTGCTGCAGCTGCACGCATTACAACACTGAGCTCCAAACAGGCGCAGACGCACTAGGGCTTCTATTCCAGCTAGTGAGGTGCTGTAAGCGGAATCATCGCAGTAACAGCCATTTCCGCTCCTGCTGCAGACCTACCAGCCCCCCCAATTCAGACCTTTATGGCGGGTGATGCAGCATCCGCCTTAGTCGCGTTCATGTACACGCACAAAGCCAGCCTTCTGCCTACAACCCCAGCAGTGAAAGAGGCAAGGACACTGAGTGGGACTATATATATATATATATATATATATATA
>NW_013575311.1:1661-2495 GCF_000499745.2 Eimeria mitis | reverse complement strand
AGGGTTTAGGGTTTAGGGTTTAGGGTTTAGGGTTTACGAGTATGAGTCTGCATTCTCTAGGGTTTGCAGCAGGAAAGTCAAACTCTCTCGCATCACTCAAAGCCTCCGCCATCAAACAAACAAAAACCCCGCAGTCCTCGAGGGTTTGCTGTTGGGGGGAGTCTCGCTGTACATACACCCCAGAAAACTAGGGTTTAGGGTTTAGGGTTTGGGGTTTAGGGTTTGGGGGTTGGGGTTTAGGGTTTACGATGAGCTGCACTTGATCAAGTAACTTACACCCTAAACCCTAAACCCTAAACCCTAAACCCTACCTCTGCAAGCTTTCTTCTATTCACCCGAAAAGCCTCCGTCAGCGGGGACCCTGAAAAACAACAAACGAGGGTTTAGGGTTTAGGGTTTAGGGTTTAAGGAGTTTGTAGCAATAGGAGGAAACTGAAACAGCAGCAGAAGCAGAAGCTGCAGCTGCCTGCTGCAGCAGCAGCAGCATCTGTATACTGCAGCAGCACAAACAACACACCGCCCTCAGCAGCAGCAGCAGCAGCAGCAGCAGCAGCACGGGCAGTAGCAGCAGCAACTGCAGCAGCAGCAACCACTCCCACCGCAGCAGCAACCGGTGGGGTGGCAGCAGAAGAAACAGCAGCTGCAGCAACAGCAGCAGCAGCAGCAACAACAGCAGCAGCAACAGCTGCAGCAGCAGCACCAGCAGCAGCTACACCAGAAAGAGCAGCAGCAGCAGCAGCAGCAAAACAACAACACCACAACCACCACCAAAAAAAACAGCAGCAACCACACCACCACCCCCCCCGCCACCACCATCACCACCACCACCACCAA
>NW_013575311.1:1150-1561 GCF_000499745.2 Eimeria mitis | reverse complement strand
TTAGGGTTTAAGGAGTTTGTAGCAATAGGAGGAAACTGAAACAGCAGCAGAAGCAGAAGCTGCAGCTGCCAGCAGCAGCAGCAGCAGCATCTGTATACTGCAACAGCACAAACCACACACCGCCCTCAGCAGCAGCAGCAGCAGCAGCAGCAGCAGCAGCACACGGGCAGTAGCAGCAGCAACCGCAGCAGCAGCAACCACGCCCACCGCAGCAGCAACCGGTGGGGTGGCAGCAGAAGAAACAGCAGCTGCAGCAACAGCAGCAGCAGCAGCAACAGCTGCAGCAGCAGCGCCAGCAGCAGCTACACCAGAAACAGCAGCAGCAGCAGCAGCAGCAAAACAACAACACCACAACCACCACACCAACAACCACACCCCCACCACCATCACCACCACCACCACCAACAGCAG
>NW_013575310.1:2328-2585 GCF_000499745.2 Eimeria mitis | reverse complement strand
CACTAAGATTCAGCCTGCGTTGTATGATGTGTTCTTTTCTCCTTGATTTCTCCCTGCTTGCTGGGCGATACCCTCCTTGACCATTGGTCCGGACTTGTCCACTCGACGCTATACTGTTGTTCCCACTAGCAACAAAACGTGTCGTATCCTGTATCTGTCGAGTTCTAGACAAAACAGCGCTCTTTAGGAGCGTTTGGTATGCAGTTTGGTAGCATATGTGCTCATTTCTTCTACTGTCGCTTACTTAATCGCTTATT
>NW_013575310.1:1660-2228 GCF_000499745.2 Eimeria mitis | reverse complement strand
TGATGTGTTCTTTTCTCCTCGATTTCTCCCTGCTTGCTGGGCGATACCCTCCTTGACCATTGGTCCGGACATTCACTCGACCCTATACTGTTGTTCCCACTAGCAACAAAAAGTGTCGTATCTGTATCTGTCGAGTTCTAAACAAAACCGCACTCTTTAGGAGCGTTTGGAAGAATGCAGTTTGGTAGCATATGTGCTCATTCCTTCTTCCGTCGCTCACTCAATCACTTGTATCGACGATTCACTTCACCAACATATATATATAGTTTACGAGTCTTCTGCCGATCTCGATAAACTAGGGATGGTAACAGTGTTTCGAATTCATCTCTTCATGCGTCCCGCATGTATTTCGGCATGACGAGGCTTTTGAACACCTTAAGAAGGCGACGCCCATAGTCAATGACCCAATGGAAGTTCTTCCCAATCCAGCGCTAATCGTGCCTATCAAACCTAATGCTGCCCACTAAATTGGGATTTTGCCAACTTTAAAAATGTACTGTTGTGATACCAGTGTTTCTCATTCATTCGTGCACCCCCCATGTATTTGGGCATGACGAGGCTTTTGAAG
>NW_013575310.1:873-1560 GCF_000499745.2 Eimeria mitis | reverse complement strand
GTTTCTCATTCATTCGTGCACCCCCCATGTATTTGGGCATGACGAGGCTTTTGAACACCTTAAGAAGGCGACGCCCATAGTCAGTGACCCTATGGAAATTCCCCCCATCCTATTGCTACTAGTGTGAATTCAACTTGATAAAACACCCCATAAAATTGGGATTTGGCCAAATTTATAATAATCTACTGTTGTAATACCAGCGTGCTCATTCATCTCATGCACCGTCCATTCAATTGGGGTGACGAGCCCTTTGAACACCTTAAGAAGGCGCCGCCCATAGTCAGTGACCCTATGGAAATTCCCCCCATCCTTGTGCTACTAGTGTAAATTCAACTTGATAACTTGATTATTATAAATTTGACCAAATCCCAATTTTATGCGATGTTTTATCTACTGTTGTGGTACCAGTGTGCTCATTCATCTCATGCACCGTCCATCCAATTGGGATGACGAGGCTCTTGAGAAGGCGCGCGCCTTATGGCCCTAATGGAAATTCCTCCCATCCTAGTATCCAAATTGATAAAATATCCCATTGTGATAAAATACCCCATGATATTGGAATTTGGCCAACTTTATCATAATGCACTGTTGCGATACCAGTGTTTCTCGTTCATCTCATGCAGCCCACCGCCCATGCAATTGATCATGACGATGCATTTGAGGTTTTGCGATCGAGTGCCCCCTGCC
>NW_013575310.1:467-707 GCF_000499745.2 Eimeria mitis | reverse complement strand
CTTCCTGCTGTTGCTTACCAGTTTAAGCCTCGTCTGCTTCTACTGCCATTGACAATACTGCGCCTTCTGTCTGTTCATTTTCTGTTTGCTACTGCTGCTGCTGTATGCGCCTAGCGCTGCACTGCTATTACTTGGCCACGATTAGTCCCTGTATCCCTCAACTACGTGCAACCTTACTGTATGTATGTAGTACAAACAGCAGCAGCAGGAACAGCAGCACGGCTTCACCCTACTGGATAC
>NW_013575310.1:0-267 GCF_000499745.2 Eimeria mitis | reverse complement strand
GTTTTTTGTTGGTTGTTGCTGCTGTTGCTGCTGCTTAAAAAACGGAGTTCTGCTGCTCGTAAGGCAGAGAAAAAACAAGGGTTTATGGCACTACTGTGCCGTCAGTGAGAAGCAGCGGCTCTCTGAAATTCTTTGGCTGCGCGAAATTGTTGTTGTACACGTTTTTTAGTTGCTCGTCACTCAACGCAGGAAACTGCATTCCGACCTGCAACCACAAAAATATATAGTCGAATTCAAGCCACACTGAAATGTTCATATATATATATA
>NW_013575309.1:16852-17069 GCF_000499745.2 Eimeria mitis | reverse complement strand
TATTATACATATATATATATATATATATATATATATATATGAGTCGCTATATAATAATAATATCTGTTTGTAACAATACTAAAAACTAAACAATAAAAATAATAATAAAAATAAAAAGAATGAGAGAGTAAGGAGAAAAAAAAAGAAAGAAATCAAGCGGCCAGATGCAGCCTAAACCCTAAACCCTAAACCCTAAACCCTAAACCCTAAACCCTAG
>NW_013575309.1:16495-16752 GCF_000499745.2 Eimeria mitis | reverse complement strand
AAGAAATCAAGCGGCCAGATGCAGCCTAAACCCTAAACCCTAAACCCTAAACCCTAAACCCTAAACCCTAAACCCTCCTCAGCACCCTCATGAGGCCCAAGGAGAAGTTTTTGTTTTACTTTATTAGGGTTAAGGGTTTAGGGTGTGTGCTGTAAGGTGCTGCTACTCTTGCTGCTGCTGCTTCTGCTGCTGCTTCTGCTGCTGCTGCTGCTGCTGCTGCTGCTCTTTGTCTCTTTCCTGCTTCCGCTGCTGCTTCT
>NW_013575309.1:16226-16395 GCF_000499745.2 Eimeria mitis | reverse complement strand
CTAAACCCTCAAAAAAGATAGAGAGACAGAAACACAAAAGAGACAAAAAGAAAAGGATAGAGAAAATGAGACAGAAATATAAAGAAAACAAAAACAAAAAACAAAGAGACAGAGAAAGAAAAACAAAAAACAAAACTAAGGAGACAAACGCTAACATACACAGAGAGAC
>NW_013575309.1:15896-16126 GCF_000499745.2 Eimeria mitis | reverse complement strand
CCCGCTGCCCTGCAGCAAAGAAGCAGCAGATGGAGTTTACAAACCCTAAACCCTAAACCCTAAACCCTCATAAAAAGATAAAGAGACAGAATCACGAAAGAGACAAAAAGAAAAGGATAGAGAAAAGGAGACAGAAATATAAAGAAAACAAAAACAAAAAACAAAGAGACAGAGAAAGAAAAACAAAAAAACAAAACTAAGGAGACAAACGCTAACATACACAGAGAGAT
>NW_013575309.1:15363-15796 GCF_000499745.2 Eimeria mitis | reverse complement strand
CCCGCTGCCCTGCAGCAAAGAAGCAGCAGATGGAGTTTACAAACCCTAAACCCTAAACCCTAAACCCTCAAAAAAAGATAAAGAGACAGAAACACGAAAGAGACAAAAAGAAAAGGATAGAGAACAGGAGACAGAAATATAAAGAAAACAAAAACAAAAAACAGAGAGACAGAGAAAGAAAAACAAAAAAACAAAACTAAGGAGACAAACGCTAACATACACAGAGAGACAGGAGACAGACGGAGACATATCAAAACCTTTAGCAGCAGCAGCAGCAGTAGCAGCAGCAGCAATAGCAGCAGCAGCAGCAGCAGTAGCAGCAGCAGTGGCATCAGCAGTAGCACCAGCAGCAGTAGCACCAGCAGCAGAAGCAGCAGCAGCAGTAACAGCCGCAGCAACAGCAACAACAGTAGCAGCAGCAGCAGCAGCAGCA
>NW_013575309.1:14933-15263 GCF_000499745.2 Eimeria mitis | reverse complement strand
AGAAGGAGACAGACGGAGACATATCAAAACCCTTAGCAGCAGCAGCAGCAGTAGCAGCAGCAGCAGTAGCAGCAGCAGCAGTAGCAGCAGTAGCAGCAGTAGCAGCAGCAGCAGTACCAGCAGCAGCAGCAGCAGCAGCAGTAGCACCAGCAGTAGCAACATTAGCAGCAGCAACAGCAACAGCAGCAGCAGCGGCAGCAGCAGCAGTACTTTCTCTTTTTTTTTGTAGTTTTTTCAGGTTCGTATAAACACCCCCAGCCCAAGACTGTCGGGATATCTCCTTCTTCTGCTGCAGCTGCTGCTGCGCCTTCTTCACTCGGCGTGCATCAT
>NW_013575309.1:14668-14833 GCF_000499745.2 Eimeria mitis | reverse complement strand
CAACAGCAGCAGCAACAGCAGCAGCAGCAACAGCAGCAGCAGCAACAGCAGCAGCAGCAGCAGCAGCACCAGCAGAAGCGGGACTGGATAGTATACAACTGGCGATGAAACCGAACCCTTATATTTCCTCCTAAAGATAAACCTGCTGTTTTACAATTAGGGTTT
>NW_013575309.1:14291-14568 GCF_000499745.2 Eimeria mitis | reverse complement strand
CAGCAGTACTTTCTCTTTTTTTTTGTAGTTTTTTCAGGTTCGTATAAACACCCCCAGCCCAAGACTGTCGCGACATCTCCTTCTTCTGCTGCAGCTGCTGCTGCGCCTTCTTCACTCGGCGTGCGTCATCCTGCAGCAGCAGCAGCAGCAGCAGCAGCAGCAACAGCAGCAGCAGCAACAGCAGCAGCAGCAGCAAAGGCGGGGCTGGATAGTATACACCTGGGGATGAAACCGAACCCTTATATCTCCTGCTAAAGATAAACCTAATGTTTTACAA
>NW_013575309.1:14083-14191 GCF_000499745.2 Eimeria mitis | reverse complement strand
CAGCAGCAGCAGCAGAAACAACCGCAGTAACAGCAAATGCATCGCAGAAATAACGACGGCTGCAGCAGCAGCAGCTGCTGCTGCTGCTGCTGCAGCCGTAAATAAGCT
>NW_013575309.1:11978-12337 GCF_000499745.2 Eimeria mitis | reverse complement strand
CCCTCACGCCGGCTGGGGGGCCCCCCAGCTCCGGCTCGGGGGCCCCCCAGCCTTCGGGGGCCCCCCCGCCTCCTGGGCCCCCTGTACCCCATCGGTCTGAGGCCCCCTTGCCCCCTGGGGGCCCCCAGGCTTCGGGGCCTGCCGAGAAGGGTACTGGGGGGGCCCCCAGACGCAGAGAGAAAAAGGGGGGCCTCGGTTTGACTCGGGATACTCGGTATACAGTTGAACAAGTTTTAGATGGACGTACACTGCGACACATAAAAGCCGTCAGCAGAGCAGCAGCAGTAAGAAAGGTCTTCGGAGCTATAAGCTGCGGAAAAGAAGCAAATGTATACTTTGCACTCGGAGAAAGAGACACA
>NW_013575309.1:9231-9886 GCF_000499745.2 Eimeria mitis | reverse complement strand
AACCCTCAAGAGGAGTTGTGGTGTACAGGCAGCTTTTCTTTCCCTTTCGATCCCTCTCGTCTTTCTTATTCTGCTGCTCCGAGGCTGAAAGACTTGCCTGGTGTTGAGCGTGCGTTTGCTGCTGCAGCAGCTCGTAGCTGCTGCTGCTGCATGCGCGAGTGCTGCAGTTGGTTTGGTGCTGCAGCACAGCTTGCTGCTGGCTGGCGTCTGCTGTATGTACAGATGGTGTTGCTGCTGCGGGATCTGTTTCAGCGTTGCCGCTCTGTGCATGGAGACTATAGTGAATATAATATATTATATTATAAACAACAATTATATATTATAGATGTGAGCCAGGCGGTAGAGAGAGCTCACCCCCAGGCCCTAGATTTCCTTAAGAGAGACTGCAAGAACGCAACAGCTTTCTTCACCAAACGCATGCATGCATGCAGCAGCAGCAGCAGCAGCAGCAGCAGTGGAAATGGCAGCAGCAGCAGCTGCTGCTGCAGCAAAGAATGCAAGAAAACGAGAGAACAGTGGCATTCATTTCCCCCCATGCTGCCGTCGACTTCTCCGTTTTTTTCTTCTTTTCGTTTTTTTTCTGTTCGCGAACTTTTTGAGTTTATTGTGCGCGCGGAGCTGCCTCCAGAACTGAAGCTTTACCAGCAGCAGCAGC
>NW_013575309.1:9067-9131 GCF_000499745.2 Eimeria mitis | reverse complement strand
GCAAACCCTCAAGAGGAGTTGTGGTGTACAGGCAGCTTTTCTTTCCCTTTCGATCCCTCTCGCC
>NW_013575309.1:5197-8511 GCF_000499745.2 Eimeria mitis | reverse complement strand
ACATAACCCCGCTGCCCGCACACGCAGCAGCAGCAGCAGCAGCAGCAGCAGCAGCAGGTGCAGCGGCAGCGGTGGGGATAGCAGCAGCAGCAGCAGCAGCAGCGACGGAGAAGGTGCAGAGAGTAGTGAGAGCGAAGCCGACAGCAAAGAGGAGAAAAGGAGGCAACGAGGGCGCTCAAGAAAAAAAAAAGAAAAAGGAAATGAAGAAGATGTAAAATTTACTGGAATTATACCCGAGGGGATATCGAGAAAAGAATGGAAAAAAAAAGTAAAAGAAATGAACAAAGAAAGAAGACTGCATAAAATACCCAAAAACCTCAAAAAAAAATACCGCAAAAAAGCTGCAAATAGATAGATTAAAACAAATACATACATGCATGCATGCATGCATGCATGCATGCATGTATGTATGTATGTTTATATGTTTTCTTGCATGCTAACACAGCATGCAGCCCCAAGAAAATATGATACAAGTTTATAGAAACCCAACAACGTAGGACAGCGCGTGAAGTGTGTTTGCATCTTTTGTGAATCGCAATAACCCCAGAGACTTTTTCAGACTAAAGCCGTATATTTCTGTTCATGTTCATGTGTATGTACACCTCAAGAGTGTTTCAGGGGTCCTTGCTGCCAGTGCTGCAGCTTCTGTATGGAGAAGAGATCCCCTGTTTCACCTCTCTATCCACCAAGCGAATCACTTAGTTTCTAGATGCTCCCCCCCTTCGGCTGTACAGAGACTGGAGCCAGCATACTAGTATTCAGCCCGGAGAAAGCTGAAGGGTTCAGAGGGTTGAGGGTTCAAGGGTTCAGAGCAGAGCTTAAGGGTTCGCTTACTCAAGCTATTGGTTCAGTATTTCTATGGCAGATGCTTCGGCTACTGTTACTCGCTCAGTTGACCCATCTAGAGAATCCTTGCTATTCTCTCAGTTCAGAAGAGTTCTACAGAGCTGCTGGTTGCAGGTTTCTCATAAGATCNAGAATCCTTGCTATTCTCTCAGTTCAGAAGAGTTCTACAGAGCTGCTGGTTGCAGGTTTCTCATAAGATCAACGCTTTCTAGTTGCTGAGACCACCGTAGCTACCTATCGGGGGGGTAAGCTAGCTGCTGTACAAGTTACTACGCCTGCAGGCAGAACTACAATTTGTGTATGCAGCCTGCACCCGAGACTTGTACTATTATGAGCTGATTATACAGCAAGAATAGCCGATGGAAAGACGACACATATCCGTGTTTTCCTTTGTTCCTTCTGGTGTATACGCAGCTCACCAGAGAGGACGGCGCCTGCCATCCGGCAAACGGCAGAAGCGCTGAAAAAAGCGGAAATTGTGTTTGACTTTCGCGGGAAAAACGCAATATATTTGGATGCATTAAAACGTAACTATGAAATCATGAAACGTCGAACGCATTCGCACAAGACCTTTGCTTCGGTCGTGCAGGTTGGTGCAGAAAGCTGGAAACCCGTTTTCAGGTTTCAACCAAAAAGTAACAGAAACCTTCAATTAAAACGAAGCACATCCATGAAAAAAGTCTGGAGAATGAACACAAGATTCTCACACTTTATTAAACTGTGCATACACTTCATTTCGCTTCGCTTTCTTGCACATTGTCGGCATACGGTACGTTGTTCAGAAACCGACAAAGTGGCTCTGGAATCATCGAACGAGGCAGAATGTTTTTATATGCTGAATGCATAAAGAAATCATAATTCTAATTCCGCCACGATGATCCCCCAGACGAAGCTTTTTCATTCATGTATCCCTGAAACGCCTCCGGCCACGCTCATACAACACGGCAAAAAACTAGAAACACAAGGCGAACACACACAAGGTGAGCATATTACCTCATGCAGAAATCANAACACGGCAAAAAACTAGAAACACAAGGCGAACACACACAAGGTGAGCATATTACCTCATGCAGAAATCACAATCATCTTCTATTTACCACCTTAATCATCATCACTAAACCAAACTTCATCCTCGCTCCAGTCTAGACCATCGTTCTTAACTGCCACCGGCTTGCCGTAGTCTGGTTTCCTCACCCGCCTCCACTCCCCAAAAAGTCTGGAGGTTACATCCATTTGCCGTTTTAGCTTAAACACAGTTAAAAGAGTTTGACTCGGCAATTTCTGTTTAACAATATGCAGTGGTTCGTCCGGCCCAACCAAGTCCTCAACATCTCCCTCAAGTTCACGAATTGTTGCCTCATCTAGACCTCGGACTTCATCTCCTGAAAGGTCTTCTGGTACTCTGAGCCTCGCTGGAGGCACCGGCGAAGATACCCTTGGGTAAGCATGAGACGCCTGGGTGACTTCAGCATACGACGGCAAACCATCATTTCCACTGGCACCATGCGGAGGCTGCTGTTGTCCTTGAGCAGCAGCACCAGCACCTGCACCCCGAGCAGCAGCAGCTCGCTGTCGTTGCAACCACGAATCAATTCCTTTTGGCTTTGGGGCAATAGGAGGCCCCAGTTGCACTGAAACAATGGCCCTGTGAGTTCCACCAGGAGCAGCAACACCACCTGCTGCTGTTGGCCGTCCACCTACTGGAGCATCATACGCAGGAGAAGCAGCACCAGCAGGTGCACGTGGTGCTGCTGCTGCAGGTGGTATTGCTCCAGGTCCTGCTGCTGCACGTGGTATTGCTCCAGGTCCTGCTGCTGCACGTGGTATTGCTCCAGGTGCTGCTGCTGCACGTGGTATTGCTCCAGGTCCTGCTGCTGGACGAGGTGCTGCTCCAGGTACTGCTGCTGGGCGTGGTGGTGCTCCCGGTGCTGCTGCTGGGCGTGGTGGTGCTCCCGGTGCTGCTGCTGCACGTGCTGCTGCTCCAGGTGCTGCTGCTGCACGTGCTGCTGCTCCAGGTGCTGCTGCTGCACGTGCTGCTGCTCCAGGTGCTGCTGCTGCACGTGCTGCAGCTCCAGGTGCTGTTGCTAGACGCAGTAGTGCTCCAGGTGCTGCTGCTGGACGTGGTAGTGCTCCAGGTGCTGCTGCTGGACGTGGTGGTGCTCCAGGTGCTGCTGCTGGACGTGGTGGTGCTCCCGGTGCTGCTGCTGCAGGTGCTGCAGGTGGTGTTGCTGCTGTAGACGCGGCATCCCCAGGCCTCCATCCGGCAGGGTGGTTTCCACCGCCTCCTCCAGGAGCTCCTCCGCCTGCAGCTTTCGCCGTTTGCACTGTAAGAACAGGCCCACGAGCAACGGGTACATTGCGGCCTCTGCCGCTGCTTCTGCCGCTGCCGCCTCTGCTGAAGCCGGAAGCAGCTGCAGCAGGGGGCTGCGCTGCTGCAGGTATAGCCCTCGGAATGCCGCTGGGGCGCC
>NW_013575309.1:856-5097 GCF_000499745.2 Eimeria mitis | reverse complement strand
GCTCCTCCGCCTGCAGCTTTCGCCGTTTGCACTGTAAGAACAGGCCCACGAGCAACGGGTACATTGCGGCTTCTGCCGCTGCTTCTGCCGCTGCCGCCTCTGCTGAAGCCGGAAGCAGCTGCAGCAGGAGGCTGCGCTGCTGCAGGTATAGCCCTCGGAATGCCGCTGGGGCGCTCTGGTGGTGCGTCCGTTCTTGACGCAGCAGCAGCACCCATAGGCGGACCCTTAGCAGGAGCAGCAGCACGAGCAGCAGCAGCAGCAGCGGCAGCAGGAGGAGGTATCCCTGGTGTTCTTTGGGGTGTGGGTAAGGATGGATCCCCCAGGGCGCGAGGCTGCCCGCCTGCTCCCCCAATAAACCAGGTCATCATATGCCGGGGCGGCGCACGAACACTGACACCAGCGCCGCTGCCACTGCGAGAAACAGAAGCACCAGGAGGAGGAGGACGAGGAGGAGCTCCACCAGGTGCAGCAGCTGCAGCTGCAGAAGCAGTTCGATGAGGGGAACCAGTACCAGCTGCAGCTGAAGCTGCAGCAGCAGCAGAACGAGCACCAACACCAGTACTAGCTGAACGAGAAACAGAAGCAGCTGAAGGACCCGAGCCAGCACCCCCAGCATCCATGAAACGCGAGCTAACAGCAGCCGATCCGCGGCCATAGGAAGAAGGAACACTAAAACCACCTGCATAAGAAACAGCAGAAGAGACACGAGGAGGAGGAGGAGGAGGAGCAGCAGCACCAGCGCCACCCGCAGCGGCAGCAGCACCACTGGGACCAGCAGCAGCAGCACCACGGCCAGAAGCAGCAGGAGCCGCTACAGAAGCACTTGGACTAGGTTCAGAGCCAGCTGCGCCAGCAGCACCACGGCCACGAGCAGCAGCACCAGCGTCACCCCTAGGAGCAGCAGCACCGTCGCCCGCAGCAGCACCACGATACCGAGTACCAGCGCCAGGCCCAGAGGCAGCAGCACCACGACTGGGAGCGGCATCCGCCCCAGGACGCGAAGCAGAAGCACCAGCAGCAGCGCCAGCAGCAGCACCAGCAACAGCAACGGGCCCTTGCAACACTAGTGACCTCGGCAAGCTGCTCGCCTTTTGCCCTCGGCTCGAGGGGAACGGCGGGTAAAACGGCCGCGCGATACCACTGACAGGATGATGAGGCATGGGCCCTGATGCTCCTGATGCTGCTGCTGCTGCTGCTCTTCCTGCTGCTCCTACTGCTGCTGCTGCATCCCCTCCACCTTCTGTGCGTTGGATCCCTGCCTGAGTGGCAGCACTCGAAGATGGCTGCGGTGCGTAGTACCCTACAGGCCGACCGGGGGCCCCTCCTCCTCTCCCGCCTGTGTTGCCTGGCACTGAGGCCTGGTAGGGGCTGTGGAGAGCATCGAGGGGCCTCTGCTGCCCCGGTACTCCTTGATCCCCCCTTCCGCCCCCTTGCTGGCTGCCTCCGGACCCCGCAGGGTGCTGTACTGTATAGCCAGCTCCCGGCCAGCCGAAGCCTCCTCTCCCTGGATTCCTCACCTGGAGAGATGCTTGGCGTGAAGAAACACCAGTAACAGAACGAGCAGAAGTGGGAGCTGAACGCTGATGCGCTCTGTACCACTCCCTCAGGACCCCCATGGTCCCTCCGTCTACCCCCGATGCTGAACGCCCTACATTACCTCCGGGCCGCTGCAGTGTATAGGCATACGGCACGCGGCGTGTTCTGTCGCCAGGGTCACCAGGAGCACCAGCAGCGGCAGCAGAAGGAGCTTCAGCCCCAGCAGCAGAAGAGGCAGCAGCCCCTGAGGGGCCCCCCGCAGGGCCCTGAGGCCCCGGAGCTACGGTGGAGGAGGCCCCCGGCGGCCGTTCAGGTGGGGGGGGACTAGTTAAACTAATAACCCCTATGGATCTGGGGGGGCTCGAAGGAGGAACTGGCACAGGATAGAGACCGGGCTGGGGTCCAGTCTGCTGCTGCTCCGCTCCCCCCGATCCACCGTCGCCTCCAGTTGCTTCTGTCTCATCAGCAGGTTGGCTAGTACCTGCACTGGNGCTCCCCCCGATCCACCGTCGCCTCCAGTTGCTTCTGTCTCATCAGCAGGTTGGCTAGTACCTGCACTGGTTGGGTGTGAAGAGGTGGTAGAGGTAGACGGAAGAGAAGACCCGTCGTCATTGCTCTCTGACTTTTCTCCTTCTCCTCCTCCTCCTCCTTCTTCTCCTCTTCTCTCTCCTACCTCTTCTTCTTCCCCTTCTGCATCTGAAGACTCCGCAGAGGAAACGGGATCATACCACTCATCCTCTTCATCCGAGCTGCTGCACATATCCACTGGGGGTACAAAGCCCTGCCCGCCCCCCCCGGCCAGCCTCCTGGGGGCCCCCGAGGGGCCCCCCCCTGGCTCATCGTCTTGGCAGCAGGTGACGGCCCTACGGCGGATCAAATTGTAGCAGCGCAGCAGGAGGAATGCGACGAGTGCTGCTGCAGTCAGTGAGAGAACTGCATGCAGCAGCGGCTCTCTGTTGAGTCTAATCCTTACTGCACTGCCCTCATAAGGGGAAAAGCCAACGGTAGGGGCCTGAGGTACAACAGGCAGCGCCTCCCCATCGTTGGTACTGTTGAGGCTGTGATCCGTCATATCGAGGCTGCCCATTGCAATAAATTTATATTTTTTGAGGATTTCGTATTTAAACTGAGTCTATATTCAATGCCTTATATAATTTAAAACCTCAGGCTGTTCGTCAACGAAAAGCAAAAAAGATGAATGCAAGATACTGCTGCAGGTTAGTGCAACAGCAAGCCGGGACAAAGCGCGCCGAGCAACAGCTGAGGATCGAGACGGCNGCCCTCATAGGCAACGCAAAGGAAGATCAGCACGGAATGCCAGACGAGGAGCCCCCAACACTGCGTCCTTTGGCCTGTTTGGGGACAGCAGAGCCACGAAGCGCTGCTCGTAGCTGTTATAAGAAAACTAAAAAAAAGAAAGCGAAGACAAATCAAAATGCATTCAATCGCACGAGAAGAAGAATAGATGCAGATCCCGGCAGAGGATCAGTGAGGGGTTGCTGACCATGGAAACGACCAACTGCACTCATTTCGAGCCCCTTATTCAGGTGTCATTTAATGTTTTAATGCAAAAAGAAAACGTGAAATTTAAACATATCAATCCATAAAAAAGCATAAATAAAAAGGAGCTCACGAGGCCACCCAACAGGAGCTGCAACTAACCGCAGGAACGAACGCAATGCGCCGACTGCTGCAGTGTGCTGATCCTGCCGGCTGGGTATACGCATGCAAAAAGAGAAAGAAATTTATAGTATTCACGGTAAATAAATTCCATATACAACTTTATAGACAATGATAAATTAATTTATTTATCTGTTCTCTATTTTGTTCGTCGTGGGTGCCCGTCGATCTGCACTCAATGCGAGTGCTCGTCCGTGAGCGGTGGCTGGCAAAAGTTGAATTTCATATTTTTTACTTATATTCAGGTTGAATATTGAAGGCCAAGTAAGCTTTCAACAATTATATACAACGATAGTGCATGCAGAGTGGAGCATTCATTGCGCTTCATGCTCGCGGCTTGGGTTACCGTGCGGGACCTGNCGATAGTGCATGCAGAGTGGAGCATTCATTGCGCTTCATGCTCGCGGCTTGGGTTACCGTGCGGGACCTGCGGCAATGTAGAATGATTTGCATATCTAGTTCGTGTTTTTCTAGTTGAGTGCACTCTGAATACTGAGTATTGAACAGTTGTATTCAGTATCATTGCATGCAGCGAAGGCAGCTTGGTTATGTATGCTCGTGGGGATACCCTGTAGCACGTCATGTACGGGGGGGGGAGAAAGCGTTATACAGCTTTCTCTCTGCATTCTCAGGCCGGTGATATGCAGGTGTCAGACTGAATTTGTACTGTATAGAATATCACTAGGTTTTATAAACATTTAACCTGAGCTTCAGCTCCATTGCAGCTCGCGTCTCTCACTGAATACAGCCGAGGACCCTCGTTGCAAGCAATCTATACTATGCTGCAGTTCATAACTTTTCTCGCCGCCTCATATACCCGCCACCATACTCTGATCCTCGTGAAACAATGCAGAGGATGCGTGTATGCATGAGGAGAGATTTCAGTGTCTTTTCAAGAACTATGAAATTCAGTTAAGTTCAGTTCTTTTGTTCTCTTGCAGCACTCAATGCTCCTCAGCTAAGAAAAGCAAGAGATCACGTCACGCTGGGCGTAGAAAGGAAGAAAGAAAGCTACAAAGTTTTTT
>NW_013575309.1:0-756 GCF_000499745.2 Eimeria mitis | reverse complement strand
AGAACTCTGAAATTCAGTTAAGTTCAGTTCTTTTGTTCTCTTGCAGCACCCAATGCTCCTCAGCTAAGAAGAGCAAGAGATCACGTCACGCTGCGCGGAGAAAGGAAGAAAGAAAGCTACGAAGTTTTTCCTCTCTATCTGGCTGTCTGGCATGTTGTGTTTCACTGATTAAGTGTGAGTTAGTGTGAGGGGTAAGTGTTTCTTTTTCTTTTTTTTTTGCAAACGAGAAGATGAAAAAACACTTCTACTGGGCTCACTAGGATTGCTGTAATATATCCACATAAAATATTTTTTTTTCGTGTACTGGAGATTCACCAGAATTTCCTCTTCGGTGGGAAAGCAACCAGCTGCACGGTGCCTCGCCGCATAACAAAGAATATAGTATTCAGCAGCTCACCAACAAGAAAATATATTTAGACTGAAAAAAAAACGTTACGAATGCATCTGCCTCTGCCTCTGCCAGCAACCCAAATATAACCTCTAGAGAGATGCGGGGGCAGTGAACTCGTTCAGTTCTTCTTGTTGACCTGAAAAAACTTCAAGTGCAGCATTTATCTTAAGCTTTCCCTCTTTCCCCCATAAAAGAGTAAAAAGAAGTAACGGGGCAGCAGCCAGTGAAGTCAACACCAAGAAAGCCAGAAAGAGCTATCAAGCAGTGCAGCTTTTTCTTTTTCAATACTCCCTGCTGCATACCTCGATACTGTAGACGCATAAAAAAAAAAATTAACGAGCTGGAGAAGTAACTCTTTTTAGCAG
>NW_013575308.1:1909-2497 GCF_000499745.2 Eimeria mitis | reverse complement strand
GCGCAGTCGCACCTGAGACAAGCCACCTTTTGCACTGCACACGCACTCCGTCTCCTCTTCGCACAGACTGCTTGTTCCCCCCGATTCCTCCGTCACGCGAGCGCGCACCGCACCGCCCAACTACCCCAACCCGTTAGTATCGCGCAAGTCATCGGATAAACAAAAACGAGCTCCGACTCCTTCCCACACTGCAACTCCACACATATGCACCCAAACACATACGCATTCATGCGTGCCACCAAACTGCATAGCGCGGAACAGTTCGCGCAACCGCGCCGAGCAGATCCAAGTGCGCTCTGAAAGACGCACGCGCTGCGCAATACAGCTCGCAATCATAGGGCCGGAGAACGCTTGCGCCACGGGTGCCGTGGACGCGCGTGCAGCGTGCACGCAAACATCAACCCCTGGATGCTCGCATCTGCGCGTCCGCTGACCCTCCCACCAATACAGCGAACACCCACATCAGCGCGCAAGGCTGACTTCACACACACCACGCAAACCAAGCAAGTAGGCTTAACGCCAAGTACAAAAGGATCTAGCTGGCCGCACACGGAGACCCTGTCGAACCGGGTCTTGTTCAGAAGCCAA
>NW_013575308.1:0-1809 GCF_000499745.2 Eimeria mitis | reverse complement strand
ACATAGCATATACATTCCGCACGCACACCGATTTGCCATCTATCAGGCCTGCCTCTGGTCGTTATGGAAAGGTGCTCCAAACACCTTGACACGGCGTACCCAGCTCAAAACAATATCAGTGCCGCACTCATTGTTCGCGCTTCCTCTCAACGCAAAATAGCCTGAGCGATATCAACGAAGTAGCGACAGCCCGCTGCTCCAGCACCTACCCGTTCGTCTCCGCTGCGCAACAGCTATACAATGAGCTTCCAGCTCTGCATCATCTCATGCAAATGCTATGGAGAGTGACACAGCGCCCGTTGGCCGCGCTGTAGGCCGCTGCACAGCCCCTCCTGATTCCTTTCTCCCGCATAACAACTACCATTGCATACAGCCTGGGTTTACGTTCATGCTACTAAATGCTTTGTGCAAATCGCCGCGTAGTCGCTGTCGCTTCCTCTTACCTACTGCACTGCACATCTGCTGCCTCACCAATCCAGTCAGGTCGCCTGCAATGCCAGACTGTGTATGGCAACGCATATTGCATCGGCAAAGCGCCTCACCGTAGTGCGCTGCTACCAATTAACAGCACGGGAAGCAAACCCGACTCTCACTTCTTATACTGCAGCTCCAAACATTTGCACGCATTCACAAACATATCCATACCTCTACCCACGCAGCCGGGACGAGGCAGTTAGCGTAGCCACGCCGAGCAAGCTTGCTGCCCTCAAAAAACGCACTTCCTGGACCCACCCATGCATTACTAGCAATCGCGCTGGCCGGCACTACTACTACGCGTTCGGCACAAACCACCGCGCAGTCGCACTCGCGGCATACCACCTTTTGCACTGCTCACGCACTCCGTCTCCTCTTTGCACAGACTGTTTGTTCTCCCCGATTCCTCCGTCACGCAAGCGCACATCGTAGCGCCCAACCACCACGCCCAGTTAGTATCGCGCAAGTCCCCGGATGAAGCAACACGAGCTCCGACTACTTCCCACACTGCAGCTCCACGCATATGCACCCAAACACATACGTATTCATTCTTGGCGTCAAAGAGCCTAACGCGTAACAGTTCAAACAACTGCGTCGAACAGATCCAACTGCGCATTGCAAGACGCACGCGCTGCAGAATACATCTCGCAATCATACGTCTGGAAAAAAATTCGCGCGACGGGTGCCGTTGACGCGTGCACACGCAAACATCAACCCCTGGATGCTCGCACCTGCGCATCCGCTTACCCTACAACCAATGCCGCGAACACCCACATCAACGCGCGACGCTGACTTCACACACACCACGCAAACCAAACAAGCAAGCCTAACGCCAAGTACAAAACGATCTAGCTGGCAGCACACGGAGACCCTGCCGAACCGCGTCTTGTTCGAAAGCAAACGATACACCAACGTTTTTAACACATCGAGGATATATTCCGCACGCACACCGAGTTGCCATCTATCACGCCTTCCTCTGATCGGTATGGAAACGTGCTCCAAGCACCCTGCCACGAGGTATCCAGCTCAAAACAATATCAGTGCCGCACTAATTATTTGCGCATCCGCTCAACGCAAAATAGCGTGGGCGATCTCAACGAACTAGCGATAGCCCGCTGCTCCAGCACCTACCCGTATCGTCTCCGCTGCGCAACAGCTACATAATGAGCTTCCGGCTCTGCATCCTCTCACGCAAATGTCATGCAGCGACCGTTGGCCGCGCCGTCGGCTGCAGCACAGCCCTTCCTTATCTCTGTCTCCCGCAAAACAACTACCATTGCACACAACCGGGGTGGACGTTCGGGCTACTAAATGTTTTGCGCAAATCGCCCCGAA
>NW_013575307.1:2050-2408 GCF_000499745.2 Eimeria mitis | reverse complement strand
AAAAAAAAACAGACACGACATGCAAATGCATTACTTGTGTGTTATATATATATATGTATGTATTTCAGCAACAGAAGAAGAAACAGCAGTAGCTGGTTTCGGTGAAGACGAAATGTGTACGGCTTGTGTTGTGGGGGAGTGGCAGCCAACTGCATGCACTGTGGGGTGTAGCGCGGGCCGTGCTGGGCGCTATAGAGAGATTCAGGTGTATACGGGGCTGCAGCAGTGCGAAGAAGAATATAAAATAAATAAAATAAATAAAATAAATAAATTAAATAGTTTCAGCTTTTGTGATAAATGCCCACATCTTTGGGAAATAGATAAATGTAACCAAAATATCAGCTGCGGTAAGTACACA
>NW_013575307.1:1501-2030 GCF_000499745.2 Eimeria mitis | reverse complement strand
TTTTTTTTTTTTTTTTTTTTTTTTTTTTTTTTTTTTTTTTTGTTTTTGGTTTTGTTTTTGTTTTTGTTTTTGTCTGTTTTTGTTTTTGTTTGTTTTTGTTTTGGTTTTTGTTTTGGTTTTTGTTTTGTTTTGTTTTGTTATTTTCTGTTTTGTTTTGTTTTTTGTTTTGTTTTTTGTGTTGTGTTGTTTTTTGTATATTATACTCTGTTATCTATATAATTATTTTTATTGTATTTTATTTCATTTACTTTTTGTTTTATTTTATTTTGTTTTATTTTGTTTTCTTTTGTTTGGTTTTGCTTTGTTTTGTTTTATTTTATTCTATTTTATTTTGTTTTATTTTATTCTATTTTATTTTGTTATATTTTATTTTATTTTATTTTATTTTATTTTATTTTATTTTATTTTATTTTATTTAATTTTATTTTGTTTTATTTTGTTGTGTATTTAATTCATATATTCGTCTTCTTCTCGTTTTTTTATTATCTTTCCTTTTATTATCTTTTTTCTTTTTGTTATCTCCCATTAA
>NW_013575307.1:0-297 GCF_000499745.2 Eimeria mitis | reverse complement strand
TTTTTTTTTTTTTTTTTTTTTTTTTTTTTTTTTTTTTTTTTTTTTTTTTTTTTTTTTAATTTACTTATAAATGTTTATTTATTTATTTTTATTTGTATTTTGTTTATTTATATGTTTATTTTTATTTATTTATTTACTCTTATTTATTTATACTGTTGTATTTATATTTATTTATTTATATTTATATACTTATATTTATATATTCATATATTTATATATAATGTTTTATATTTATATTATTTTATATATTATTGTATGTATACATATATATATATATATATATATATATATATATAT
>NW_013575306.1:1572-2409 GCF_000499745.2 Eimeria mitis | reverse complement strand
CAGAACAAACAAAAAACAAACAAATACACACTTCTTCTTCTTCTCCTTCTATCTCTTCTTCTTCTTCTTCATCTTCTTTTTCTTCTTCTTCTTCTTCTTCTTCTCTTTCTTCTTCTTCTGCCTCTTCTTCTCTTTCTTCTTCTTCTCTTTCTCTTTCTTCTTCTTCTTCTGTTTCTTCTTCTTCAGTTTCTTCTTCTTCTCTTTCTTCTTTTTCTTCTGCTGCTGTTTCTTCTTCTTCTTCTTCTCTTTCTGCTGTTTCTTTTTCTGGTTTGGTGTTGCAGCGTGTGGTGGATATAGTTGTGTTGGAGGAGCACTGGGCGATTGCAATGAAACTAGAACAAGAAAGAAGAAGAAGAATTCGTCTTCTTAAACTTAAACATGAACTGATGCAGGAGGAAGAAGAAAGAAGAAAAGAAGAAAAAGAAAAAGAAAAAGAAAAAAGAATTAAATAAAATAGAAAGAAATAGAAAAAGAAAAAAGAAAAAAGAAAAAAGGAAAAAGAAGAAAGAGGAGAAGAAAGAAGAAGAAGAATTCGTCTTCTTAAACTAAAACATGAACTGATGCAGGAGGAAGAAGAAAGAAGAAAAGAAGAAAAAGAAAAAGAAAAAGAAAAGAGAAATAAATAATATAGAAAAAGAAGAAAGAAAAAAGAAAAAAGAAAAAAGAAGAACTAGAACAAGAAAGAAGAAGAAGAATTCGTCTTCTTAAACTAAAACATGAACTGATGCAGGAAGAAGAAGAAAGAAAAAAAGAAGAAAAAGAAAAAGAAAAAGAAACAAAAGCTAAATAATAAATAAAAAAGGAGAAAGAAGAAATAAAAAAGAATAAAGAAGAAAT
>NW_013575306.1:1195-1559 GCF_000499745.2 Eimeria mitis | reverse complement strand
AAAAAAAAAAAAAAAAAAAAAAAAAAAAAAAAAAAAAAAAAAAAAAGAAAACGTCTCCATGAGCTGAAACACGAGTTGATAGAAAAAAGAAGAAAATAAAACAACAAAACAAACAAAACAAATAAAATAAAATAAAATAAAATAAAATAAAATAAAATAAAATAAAATAAAATAAAATAATAAAAAGAAAACAATAAAAATAAAATAAATAAAGAATAAAAATAATTAAAAAAATAAAAAAAATAAAAAAACAAAAATTTAATTAATTTAAACAAAACGCCAAAAACTGCAAAAAATTAAACAAAAAAGAAACCCCTACTCTGCTTCTTTATTTATATATTTATTTATATATTTATTTATATAT
>NW_013575305.1:2292-2500 GCF_000499745.2 Eimeria mitis | reverse complement strand
GCTGCTGCTGCTGTCTGGGGGAGTGAAAAGGCTGAATGGTTTGCTCTGAGCGGCTCAGGGGACCCAGGGGGCTCCAACTGTCTCCTTTTTTTTGCTGTCTCCTCCGCTCGACTCCTGCAGCAGCATATTAGGGTTTAGGGTTTAGGGTTTAGGGTTTAGGTGTAGAATTAGGGTTTGAAAGAAGGGTTTAGGATACAGGGTTTGGGCT
>NW_013575305.1:1962-2192 GCF_000499745.2 Eimeria mitis | reverse complement strand
CTGCTGCTGCTGCTGCTGCTTCCGCCGCTGCTGCTGCTGCTGCTGCTGCTGTTGCTGCTGCTGCTGCTGCTGTCTGGGGGAGTGAAAAGGCTGAATGGTTTGCTCTGAGCGGCTCAGGGGACCCAGGGGACTCCAACTGTCTCCTTTTTTTTGCTGTCTCCTCCGCTCGACTCCTGCCGCAGTATATTAGGGTTTAGGGTTTAGGGTTTAGGGTTTAGGGTTTAGGGTTA
>NW_013575305.1:0-1872 GCF_000499745.2 Eimeria mitis | reverse complement strand
GTTTGCTGCTGCAGCTGCAAGGGCCTCTCCAAGAGCAGCAGCTCTTGCTGTTGCTGCTGCTGCTGCTGTTGTTGCTGTGGTTGCTGCTGCTGTTGTTGCTGCTGCTGCTGTTGCTGCTGCTGCTGCAGTGGGATGCCCTGCTGCTAGAGTGGCAGTGCATAAGCTGTCGGCTTCTATTACTGTGGGTATTTGCTGCTCCCTTGCTTCTCCTGCTGCAGCAGCAACGGCTGCTGCAGTAGCAGCTGCTGCTGCTGCTTCAGCAGCAGCAGCAGCAGCAGCTTCTGCAGCAGCTGCTGCTCTTCGGCGTGCACAGGCAGCCTTTGCTGCTGCTGCAGCAACGGCGTTGCTGGAGGTGTATTCCTTCGTCGGTGTGCAATGCTGTTGCTGCTGCTGCTGCTGCTGCTCTTGCTGCTGTTGCTGTTGCTGTTGTTGCTGTTGCTGCTGCTGCTGCTGCTGCTGCTGTTGCTGCTGCTGCTGCTTCTGGGTGCGTGGGGAGGTCACGACGGTGCCAGGGAGCTGCGGCCTGCATAGTCACACATAAAGGGGTTTTCTGCTGCCTTCAACCCCTGCTGCTGCTGCTGCTGCTCTTGCTGCTGCTGCTGCTGCTGTTGCTGCTGGTGCTGCTGCTCTTGTTGTTGATGCTAATGCTACTGCTGGTGATGCTGCTGCTGCTGGTGTTGCTGCTACTGTAGTTGCTTCTATTGCTGTTGCTTCTACTGCTGCTGCTGCTATTGCTTTTGTTGATATTGATGCTGTTGCTGCTGCTGCTGCTGTTGTTGTTGCTGTTGCTGCTGCTGCTGCTGCTGCTAATGTGCAGGTTTTAACAGCAGCAGCAACAGCAGCAATGTATTTCTCGTTGTCTCTGCTTTTGTCTTTGTTCTTCCGCATCTGTGGGTTTGTGCTTCTGCTGCTGCCGCTTCTGCTACTGCTGCTGCTGCGTCTGCTGCTGCTGCTGCTGCTGCTGCTGCTGTGAAGCTACTCTCTGTCCGTTTGTCTGTTACTCGGCCAGTTTGTTGGCGCTTCTCTCAGCAGCAGCAACAGCAACAGCAACAGCAACAGCAGCAACAGCAGGAACAGTAGCAGCAACAGCAGCAGCAGCAGCAGAAGCATCAGCAGTAGCAGCAGGAGAACCAGCAGCAGTACCAGTAGCAGCAAAAGCAGCAGCAGTAGTAGCAGCAAAAACAGTAGCAGGGGCAGCAGCAAATGTAGCATCAGCATCAGCAGCAGGAGCAGCAGCAGCAGCAACCTCAACAACAGCTGCAGCAACTAAAGGCCTACCAGCAGCAGCAGCAACTCGTTCAGAATGTCAGCAGCAGAAGCAGCAGCAGAGAAGCAGCAAGAACAAACACAGTAACAACCGTTACAGCAATAGTAGCGGCACCAGCAGCTGCAGGAGCAGCTGTATTAACAGCAGCAGCAGCAGCAGCAGCAGCAGCAGCACCATCACAAGCATCAGCAGCAGCAACAGCAGCCGCAGCATCAACAGCAGTTGTTGCTGCAATTGCAGCCGCAGCAGCAGCTACAGTAGAAGCAGCAGTAGCAGGAGTAGACAGCAGCAGTAGCATCAGCAACAGCAACAGCAACAGCAGCTGCAGCAGCTGCTGCAGCAACGGCATAAGTAGCAGCAGCAACGGCGGCACCAACAGCAGCAGAGGTAGCAGCATCCACAGCAGTTGCAGCAGCAACAGCCGCAGCAGCAGCAGCAGCAGCAGCAGCAGAAACTGCAACGTTCTACGCTATCCAGAGCAGCCGGAGCAGCAGCAGCAGCAGCAGCAACAGCAATAGCCGCAGCAGCAGCAACCGCAGCAAAAGTAACAAACGTAACAGCAGAAGAAGCAGCAGGAGCAGCAGCCGCACCACGAGCACGCAGCT
>NW_013575304.1:1449-2411 GCF_000499745.2 Eimeria mitis | reverse complement strand
GAGGGAGATGTTTGATATCGTTGCGGGCCCGATTTGTGTGTTGCTTTGGGGTCAGAGTGGGCCGCCGAAATGTCAGTGGTGGTTTCGGCGCTTGAGTGTATCTTACCCAAGCAAGCATGCCACACAGGTTGGTTAGCACGTTCTCTGTGCGCGCCCTACATGCGGTCTGCACCGCTGGTGCACCTGCAGTATTCGTCACCCACTGTCACTCTAGCAAAATGTTGAACGCCCCTGCCGCTAGTATCGGTTTGTCGCAACGCCAAACGGACGTGGTGCGGCTCACTCTAGAGGTGCACTGTATCACGAAGAAGAACGCGTAGCCTATTCCGCATTCTAACTTTTGTTTGTAGAGTCGTGGGTAATTGATAGGGTGCTGGTGTTTGGTAATCTGGGGATGTCATGCAACAGGCAGTATGTTCAACGTCTGGGCTGCTTATGCTTGCAGCGCCTTAGATGCATGAAAAAGAGGATTCGCATTTCAGTCAGTTCATCTGAGCTTTGGCATGCCGTTTGGCGTTGGTTTCTGCAGAGTGGGTGTGCGTAGGCAGATGCGCATGGACGTGTTCCGCTATGATCGTTTGCACGTGTTCTCGTAACACAGGCCAGCCTCTGGGTATATTTCTGAAGGTCGCCGAGCTTTGGGCTCCAAGGACCTGGCCGCGAAGTACAAGAATTAATGCAGACCGCAGTGGTCGATTCTTTTCCGCCAGGGCGTACGCTGAGTACTTAAGTATTGAACATCCGGAGTGATATGCGCTCAACGATTTAGATGTTTTTTTCTTACGGGGGAGAGAGATGCTGGGTTGAGCAGAATTGTCTTCACCTCAGAGGAGCAGGTCTTGCGCGGCGTACCAAGGCAGTCAAACGGACGAAGAGTGCCCGAGCTCTGTGGGTGTTCAGGATTTCTTTTTAGCAGTCAATAGGTGTGACCAACGCATATTGGCAGGCTGGTAGGGCCAGAA
>NW_013575304.1:360-1293 GCF_000499745.2 Eimeria mitis | reverse complement strand
GCAGATGCGCAAATACTACGTTGGGCAAAACATCTGTGGAAGTGACTGACTGCGTCAAGCAACAAGCGGTGCGGTCGATGCTTGCTTTCTGGGAGTTAACACGAGTGAAACGGCAGACGCAGGACTACATGCTCCCGCAAAATGGCACTAATGCGTTTAGCGTGTTGGGGGCAAATTGACCTCAGCTGTATGTGGTAGGACGAGTTGCTTTGCAGGCTGTACGCTTGACATACTCAAACGAGATGAACTGCAGTGCCAATCGAACGGGCTTATTATTTATTCATCGACGATTGACTAGAGTCTTGAACTGAGTTGACCAGACGACCGATTGTGGAGGTGATATCATGTTTTGTGTAGGACGATGCGTTTGTCTTGTGTACAGCAAGTGTGTTGCANCGATTGTGGAGGTGATATCATGTTTTGTGTAGGACGATGCGTTTGTCTTGTGTACAGCAAGTGTGTTGCAAAGCCGTGCGACACGTGCGCATGGCGGGGAGATGCATGGTGATGGTGGGGACGCCCCATGCATTGACAGACGCGGCTGAGGGCCCGCCCCCCCAATCTGGCAGGTTCGTACGGCACCTGACAGCCTCCGGTACACTTCAGAAGGCACCGAAATATGTCTAGGTGTGTCCGGTGCGTCGACCATGCGGACGGCGATTTTTGATCTCGTCGCGGACCCTATGGGCGTTTTGCTGCGGCGCCACTGTGGGCCGCAGAAGAGTCAGTGGTGGTTTCGGCGCTTGAATGTATCGTATCCAAGCAAGTATGCCACAGGGGTTGGTTAGCACGTTCTCTGTGCGCGCCCTACATACGGTTTGCACCGCTGGTGCACCTGCAGAGTTCGTCATCTACTTCCACTATAGCAACATGTTGAACGCCGCTGCCGCTAGTATCAGTTCGTCGCGATGACTCAAGGGCGTGGTGCGGCTC
>NW_013575304.1:0-324 GCF_000499745.2 Eimeria mitis | reverse complement strand
GCAGCGTTCTAGGTGTCGTGACAAGAATAATCCGCACTTGAGTCAGTGCAACTGCGTTTTTGCTTGCCGTTTTTCATTGTTTAGCGGAGCGTCGGTGTGGTCAGGCAGCTACGCAGCGACGACGTCGTAGGCTATTCGTTTCCGCGAGCTTTCTCTGCGCGGCCACCACGGCGTTGTGGGCCAACGCATTCTGAAATAAACTGAGGGGCAGCGATTTGTCAAGAACATATATTCCGAATAGGAGTGATGGGTTTGTTTCCAACAAGAAGTACGCTGGATGCGTGAATAACGAGTCCCTGTGTAATATTCCTCCAACAATTTAGT
>NW_013575303.1:672-2501 GCF_000499745.2 Eimeria mitis | reverse complement strand
AGTGAGCTGTTCACCACGGGCTCTGCCAGAAGCGGGAGAGAAGTGCATGCAGTCCTCCATGATGGTTGCGTACACGCAGAACTTTTGCGGGGTTCAATGCAGCTAGTAACCGAAGAACAGCAGAAGCGGTAATACTTGAAGGAAGAGCTGCCAGATGCACTAAATAAAAGCAGATGCAACTGCTTCAATTCATGCAGCTCTCTCCACTCATGCATCTGCTTGAACTATTGCAGCTGCTGCAGCGCATGCGGCAGCTTCAGCGCATGCAGCTACTGCAGCACGTGCAGCTGGTCGTGCAGCTTCTGCAGCAGATGTAGGTGCTTCACAGCATGCAGCTGCTTCATCCCACGCCGCGGCTCCCACTCGCGCAGCTGTTTGAATTCATGCAGCTGATGCAGAGTGTAACGTTTGCTTCCTGGCCTCATTCAAGGAAAGATGCGAGCGTCAACAGGGCCAAAAACTAGACTTAAGAGTTTTACCAAAGCTGCTAGCTTCCCTCCCCTGTCTCTAGGCATTCTGGGAGTTCCGCTCGGGGCCTTGGGCTGCTGGGGGGAGGAAGCCCAACTCGAGTTGCAGTGCACGTTGATGCAGCTGGCGATC
Organism: Eimeria mitis; assembly: GCF_000499745.2. Taxonomy (NCBI): domain Eukaryota; phylum Apicomplexa; class Conoidasida; order Eucoccidiorida; family Eimeriidae; genus Eimeria; species Eimeria mitis. The sequence continues at coordinate 1,901 of NW_013575303.1, read as the reverse complement.
CAAGCCCATCTCAGGTGTATGCACAAGGAATCTTCGACGAATCTTCTTTTACTAAGTGTGTTACCTCTGTATACACTCGCATAGCGTCTGTATTTGCTTGCATGCAACCCACCAAGGCCAAGTGAATGTTCAGTGCTAACTTTATGTAGCAAGAGTTAGTGCAGAAGCTGTCACTTGGTTCTGGCATGCTGCGTGTAAACGCCTGCAAACGTTCTACAAGTGCATTCAGAGGTAAAGCATGCAGCAAAGGAAGCTTCGGTGAAGCTTCCTTGCATGCACACGTGGGGCTGGCTTGTGCTACCAGCAGCAGCAGCATGCGCTGCAACCCCACTTCTGGCTGCCTCCTCCCCNCGTGGGGCTGGCTTGTGCTACCAGCAGCAGCAGCATGCGCTGCAACCCCACTTCTGGCTGCCTCCTCCCCCAACACCCAGGCCCTGAGCTCAACGCCCAGGATGCCTGGGGTCAGGGGACGGGGGCCAGCTGCATGCGGGGAACTCTTGGTGTGAATCTTTACCTACATTGCGGCTCTCCTCTGTCCTAGATAAAGGGCAGAGAACCAGCGTTATACTGTAGACGGAGTAAGCAACACAGCGCATGCAGCTGCTTGAACTCGTGCAGCTGCTGCAGCGCAGGCAGCAGCTCCAGCGCATGCAGCTGCATCCACACAAGCAGCTGCTTGAACTAATGAAGCTGCTGCAACTCGTCCCGCTGCTGCAGTGCATGCAGCTAGCAGCAGGAGCAGTTGGGGCTGCTGCGGGGCTGGCTGCTTGTGACCTCAGCAATGTTTTGTATAGTTTTTCCCTTTTTTCTCGGAATTTTAAATATTAAAAACAAATGAAATATTATTTAATTTATTCTTTTATTGAGACGTGATGAAAACAGTGGTTGGCTGCCCTGTTTAGAGCGCTGAGCCCCCCTCCTCCTCTCCCCACAGCAGTATATTTTTTCTCTGCGTTCTTCTTTATCTTTTCGTGTATTTCTTCATTTCTTTTTCGTTTTTTTTTAATATTAATAAAATAAATAAAAACTAAAATACTTTTTATATCTTAATCAAGATGACAGCAGACAAAGAGATAAACCCCAAGGCCTACCCTCTCGCTTCTGCTGAGCTCACCAACACTATTCTCGATACAGTGCAGCAGGCATGCAGCTACAAACAATTAAAAAAAGGAGCAAATGAATGTCAGTCTAATACTCTCACATTTAAAATGCTGCAGCAGCAGAAGGCC
>NW_013575303.1:0-572 GCF_000499745.2 Eimeria mitis | reverse complement strand
CTATTCTCGATACAGTGCAGCAGGCATGCAGCTACAAACAATTAAAAAAAGGAGCAAATGAATGTCAGTCGAATACTCTCACATTTAAATGCTGCAGCAGCAGAAGGCTGCTGCAGCAGACTGCTGCGCTGCTGCAGCAGGGACGCAGTGGCGGGCACAACAGCTGAAGCCCTAACAGTCCTCGTGCAGCAGCAGCAGCAGCAGCAGCAGCAACAGCAGCAACAGAAGGAACAGGAGCAGTTAAATACAGATGTGCAGCAGAAGCTACCTGAGCAGCAGCAGCAGAAGCAGCAGCAGCAGCAGCAGCAGCAACATGAAGCTACCAGCGGTAGAGTTGCAGCTTGAGCGAGCGTGCTGCTGCTGCTGTTGCAGCAGCAGCAGCAGAATTTGTACGATGAGCTGTTGCTGCTGCGTTTGTGTTTGTTGTGCTGCAGCAACAAAGGGTTTAAATAGGGGGCTAGCTGAGCTGGTGGTGCTAGCAGCAGACACAGAGCCCCTGGAGATTCTGCTGCACCTGCCTTTGGTTTGTGAAGACAAAGTAAGAATACTATATATATATATATATATATATA
>NW_013575302.1:5997-15909 GCF_000499745.2 Eimeria mitis | reverse complement strand
CACGCTCTTCTTGCTCAAAGAGGAAGCGGCTCTGCGTCGGCGGCCTCGAAGACGCAGCGAAGCAGCAGCGCGAGCCGAATGCAGCAGCGGAAGAAGCAGCAGAAGCAGCAGCAGCAGCTGCTGCTGCTGCTGCCTTCAGCTTTCCCTTCGTTTGCCTCGGGAAGTCTGCTGATCGGTAGAGGGATGGTTCATTCGTAACCTGCTGCTGCTGCTGCTGCTGCTGCTGCTGCTGCTGCTGCTGATGCCACAGGCGGCTGTTGGCAGCAACAGTGCTGCTGTTGCTCTCGTCCCTCCAGCCAGAGAAACGTGATGAAGAGAAACTTTCAACAGGATGTAGCAGCACCCCAAGACGATCGTCCTCTTGTGCTGCTGCTGTTCGTGCTGCTGTTCCTGCTGCAGCAGCTGCTGCTGTTGCAGCAGAAAGATAATAAGAAGCTGCTTCTGCTCCCTCAATTGCTGCCAGCTCTCTGCTCAGGTCGACATATATCTCGGCCTCGTCATCCGCCTCCTCTCCAGCTGTAAACCACCGGGCCCCCTCATTGCTTTCTCCCCCTGCTGCTGCAATGGAAGGAGATGAAGCTCTTTCTCCTTCTGCTGCTTCTTCTTCTTCTGCTGCTGTTGCTGCTGCTGCTGCTGCTGCTGCTGCTGCTGGCTCTGTTGCTTCGGAGCCCTCCAGGGGCTGCACAGCCGCCGTCTCGTCCGTAGAGAAGAACAGCTCGGATGTTACGAGAGGCATATTGATTCGCATCTTCGGCACCACGCGCTCCATACTCATTTCTAGCAGATAGAGCTGAGAGATAGAGAAATATAAAAGCAAATTCAGAGAAATATAACCAGAATAATGTGTAAAATTATGTGCCGATTCAGCACAAGACCAGAAATACCAAATGGCAAAATATCCTCTCAACAGTGCAGCACAGCAAAAGAAGTAGAGAAGCTGCACCCGTAGAAAACGATACAAATATATATAACAAGAAAATATAACAAAGAGTGGCTCGATGGCTCCGAGGAGTTGGCGGAAACTCCGTGAAACGCGGCTGGCTGGCGGCTGAGAAACCAGAAACGGAGAAGGAAACTCAGCCGGCAAAGCCCAAGCTACGGCTGTATACAGAGAAGAAATAGATAGAATAAGGGCCAAAGAACTCCTTAAAGCCGTTTTTGCTGCTTCTTAATTCTGTATTCACTGCAGTTGAGAGCCAGAGGCGAGCAGCAGACACGGCGGTGAGCGCGAAGGACAGATGGCCGTGGTTCGGCTGATCTATATATAAGTCTGATGAATTGAATTCAAAGAAAAACAAGTTAAAATGACCAACTTTTCAGGGCTCGGTTCCTCGAGAGGAAGAAGAAGACAAGTTTGTTGAACTGGCGGTTGCTGGTCCCGCGTTTCTGTCGCCGATGCGAAAGATATGAAGGAAAGCTGGCCTTCTTCGTATTTTCTCTTGATTCAAAAGAAATATCAAAAACAATACTTCAAAATGATCCAAAAGAAAGCTAATGATTCACATATTTATTTACTGAACTCAGATGTGCAACCGAAGCAGCAGAAGGGCTCCTTCGGCCTCGCACGGCCTCCAGCGTGCACTAGCCGCGGTGAGCAGGAGGGAAAGCAGCAAAAAAATAGATGTATCTGTCAACTATACTTCAATTTCAATAACTAAATAGAATATTTAAATTAAATTCAATAAGATGGAGTCTAAAAACCCCAAATACAAGATAGACATTAACCCCCGCCGTTTCAGTTCATCGCGGCGAAGTCAAGGATCTTTGACCGCCGACAGTTGCAGAACCTCTGCAGCAATTCTACCAGCTTCTCTGTGTTTTGTGCTCATAAAGTAGTATAAAATTGTTACTGTTTATATTTATATACATTATATATATATACTTTTGTCATTTGAACCTATGTTTGAGGAAGATCCCTGGAGAATTATGCAGCTGCAGGCCCTGTGTTTCAGAAACACGTGCAAACCAATCAACAGCTCCTCCTACTCACGAAACTTTTGACTGCGCTGTGTACCTGAGGCTGCAGGCCAAAAGGTAATAAAAATAAAATAGTTTAATGGGTTCAAGCAACTGTTTTTAAATAATTTAAATGCAGAGTTTTGCTGCTCAGAGCCGCGCGGAGCAGCAGACCTCAAACATGTAAGAAGGGCTTACGACAGAAAGAAGCGGAGTGTTTCAGTGTTTTTATTAGCTTATGCTCCCCGACTTCTTTTTAGTTTCTCTTTTACTCAAATTTTCTGTACTCTATTATATTTGGTTATTCTAGTTAAACCCCTTGCGCGCGTATTGCGTCCACTTGCCCGCCTCGTGTTATGCTTTCACCATGTTGTGTTTTTTCTTTGTTTTCCTTCTCTCGTTCATCCTCAGTATTATTATACTTCTCCTTTTCGGGTTGACTTGAATTAAGAACTGACCGCGTAGCTCCTTAGTTCTGTCACTGGTTGCCGTGTCTCCAGCATAGTGTTGTACGCAGTGTATTCATGAATATGCATCTAAAAGCGTTTTTATTTTTGGGTTTTTCTTCTGTTTCCCCGCATTTTTTTCTTTGATTTATCGCTTTCTCTGTTCACAGCTTCCTCGTGTCGCTTAAACCTCTAGCCATGTTCGTTGGTGTGGCCGACGGTACACCCTAAACCCTAAACCCTAAACCCTAAACCCTTAAACTATTTTCTTCTTGTTAAGGGGCGTTAAGCAATTGAAAACAAACCTCAATCGTGGTACCTCTGTCTGCTCTGCTCATCGTTTCAGCATCTGTCTTTGAAACGTAATAGGCAAAAAAAGTAACAAAGGAAAGGGAAAATAACATAAAGAATCAGCTGCAGCAGAGACAGACAACAGGTGCAAGTAGCCACGGGTTTTTCTTGGATGGATTTACATCTATTTGCATGTCGTGGCGCAGTATATTGTTGAATAGAGAAAGTAGGTAGATATATCTGAGGCTGACACCCCTTCAAGCTTTCGCTCTGCACCCTAAACCCTAAACCCCAAAAACATAAACCCTAAACCCTTAAACTAAAAGTAAAGAAGCTGGCAAGGCTGCATTAAACCCAAAAATGTTTGTTATATTTTTATGTTTTCGCTCAATTGCTTTCTAAACCCCATTTGTTACTAAAGCCCTAAACTGAGTCGTAAGCTGAACGTAAAGGGAGGAAAGAGGAAACAGAGGTAGACACTGAATATATGCACACAACAACTTAATATGAAACAAAAATAATTATTTTACATTTATTTGATTGTGTTGCTACTGCTTCTGCTGCTGTTATTTGTTTGTTTCTGTATTACTTTTTGTGTTGTTGTTGAACTGTTGTTAGCTGCCCGATTGACCGCCTCGGTGGCCTGCTGAACCCGTTGCTGTATTCGCTGCAAGCGGAGGATTAAACATTTTAGGATTTAACATAATAAAATTTACAACAAATTGTTTAGAGTTTAATTTATTATAATTTGTTATATCAATCGTTTCAGTTGCTGTTGGGCTGACAACAGTAGCACAGGTGATCTGCTGAGGCGGGCAGCGCGTAGATACCTTAGATTCAATTTTATCGAGGATTTAAATGTGGTTTATATATTTCATTTGAATTTTGTTTATATTTTTTATTTATATTTTGTAATTTTCTTTAAGCGGAGGGCTGGTTGCTACGAGCAGATAGTTGCAAGTGAAGAGCCGCCACGAGGTTTCAAGGCGCGCTGGTCTAGGGGATGTTTGAGTCAACTGGCTGCATAAATAGCTTGATACGAGTTATTTCGGGTGAAAAACAAATAAATTAAACAATTAAATTCATGAAAATGCATATTTAATACCCTCTAAAGTGACGAGATCACTGGAACGGTGATGGGCAGAGGCCTGCTCGCGCAAGACCCGCGTGGCGGTTCGCAGCCTTCGGCATTGGCTGTGTGTAGCGTTGAGTGCCTTTTGAGGGTGAATTTATGCATTTCTTTGTTTTTATTTGTACTAGTATCTGGTATTTGGCTCTTGATAGCTTCAGTTACCCTCAAAGGTCTCTGATCCTGCATCTACTGCGGCGACGCTACCGCTCATGAGCAGTGTCTGCATTCGGTTGTATGTCGGCCGCGGTATTTTCTGCTTTCTTTTGGTTTTTCATTTGAAAACAACGGACATTTGGCGCAATTATTTTCATTATTTTGTCTATTAATACCTCTCGGACGTCGCTGCAGAGGCCGAACACAGCGCGTTGATAGCTGCGCGTGTATACAGCTCAAGTTGCTGGTGTGCCCACCCCTGAACCAGGCAGTAATTCGTCTAAGTCTTCACTTTATTCTTTTTTATTGAAGACCTTTGACTTCTTTCAGCTCAACTCGAAGTGGAAACGCACAAGAGGAGCCGCTCGCTGGGCGGTACAGCAGCCAGCATCTGCTGCGTCGTTTGGTTAGCCTTGCTGCAGTTGTTCGTCTGTTCCTTCTCTTTTTACACTCTGTTTCTTTCTGGGGTTCTTTGCTTCTCTCTCTCTCACCCGCAGCGGGGCTTTTCCCCAGCTGAACAGAAGCAGAAGACCACCGGTCACGGCTGCTCTCCAGGGCCAGGCCACCAATGCTGACGCCTCTGCCTGCATCAGCCCCCTGACCTCTTTCCCCTTCGTCAAGTGTACGTACACCTGAACGTATGAATATACCACAGACGCACGGGGCCTCGCTGCGCCCCGCAACAAACGGTCTGCTGCCGCAAGCCAATGGGGCCTCCCACAAGCAGTGCGAGCCCTGCTGCACACAGCAGCAGCAACAGCAGCAGCAGCAACAGCAGCAGCCGCAGCAGCAGCAGCAGCAGCAGCAACAGGATCAGCCAGCTGCAGCAGCTGCAGCAGCAGAAGTATCAAACACAACAGAAGCGCTGGCAACGGCCTCACATACAATCCACCCTTCATCTTCTGTTGAGAAGGGGTGTAATCCTCCCCAAGAAGCAGCAGGAGCATCAACAGCAGCATCAGCAGGAGCATCAACAGCAGCAACAGCAGCAACAGCAGCAGCACCTTCTCCTGCAGCAGAAAGCAGCTACTGCTACGGCCCCTCAGGCCAGAAGGAGCGGCTGCGCCGCATACAAATCAGCGGCGACACCACCTGGGTCATCCCGCAGCGTTTTCGCTATCTAAAGAGAGTCAGTAATACACACTGCAGCAGCAGCAGCAGCAGCAGCAACAGCAGCAGCAGCAGCAGCAGTTGCAGTATTCGATGCCCATTGATTTGGAGCTGTCTGTTGCATGCGCTCTGCTTGCTGCACTGCATCGTTTGTTTCTTTGTTTTCTGTTTTGTTTTTTTTTTTGTTTCTTTTTGTTTTATTTTCTTTGTAGTATTATTTAATCTTCTTTATATTGTTTTATTCATTTATATTTATTTATTTATTTATTTTTTGTTTATAGATTGGTAGCGGTGCATACGGCTGCGTGGCTTCTTTTGAGGTATTGGGGGCTGGGGGTGCTCAGCGTGTGGCGGTGAAGAAGATAGGGGATTTGTTTCGGGATTTAGTTGACGCCAAAAGAATATTAAGAGAAATAAAAATATTAAAAGCTCTTAAACATGAAAATATGATTCAGTTGCTAGAAATATTAGACCCTCTTTCGCCAGGTAAATACGAGGGTTTAGGGTTTAGGGTTTAGGGTTTAGGGTTTAGGGTTTTAGGGTTTAGGGTTTAGGGTTTAGAGGGGAGGACGGGATAGGGTTTAGGGTTTAGGGTTTAGGCTTAAGCATATCCCTTCTCAACACCCAACACACGCTCTGCTGTGCTGCTCTCCCTGCTGCTGCTGCTGCTGCTGCTCTTCCTGCTGCTGTTGCTGCTGCTGCTGCTGCTGCTGCTGCTGCTGCTGTGCATAGACTTTGAGGATATATATCTGGTGAGCGACCTGATGGACACAGATCTGCACCGCGTCATATACAGCCGCCAGCCGCTATCCCAAGAACACCATCAATACTTTCTCTATCAAATCCTTCTTGCTGTTGCTTTTCTACACTCAGGTAACGCATGCAGCAGCAACCACAGCACCACTACCAGCAGCAGCAGCAGCAGCAGCAGCAGAAACAGTAGCAGTAGAAGCAGAGAAGCAGCAGTAGCAGCAGCAGCAGCAGCAGCAGTAGCAGCAGCAAACACCACAAAGTACCCAGGAAGCTGTCTTCTTGTTTCCAATGACTTGTCCCCTCTGTTTCTTCTGCTGCTGCTGCTGCTGCTGCTGCTGCTGCTGCTGCTGTTGTTGCTGCAGCAAACGTAATTCACCGGGATTTGAAGCCCAGCAACATTTTAGTTAATTTAAATTGCGATGTAAAAATTTGTGATTTCGGTTTGGCTAGAGGGGTGAGCAGCCCCGCCACAGACACAGCCTCTCAGCAGCAGCAGCAGCAGCAGCAGCAGCAGCAGGAGCAGCAGCAGCAGCAGCAGCAACAGCAACAACAGCAAAATGGAGATTCTTCTGACCGACTGGGAGACTCACAGATGAGCGTCATGGATACAGACGGAACCACGCAGCGACCTTATTCTGCTGCTGCTGCTGCTGCTGCTGCTGCTGCTGCACTGTCGGGCAGCAGCAGCAACGGCAGCAGCAGCAGCAGCAGAACAGGGGGCCCCTGCGCTCGCCTCGTCAGCCGCTCCTCTTGGGCTTCTCTTCAACGCACCATCGAAGCAGCAGCCAGTCCAGGCAACGAAGTTAGTGCTGCTGCTGCTGTTGCTGCTGTTGCTGCTGCTGCTGCTGCTGCTGCTGCTGGTTGCGTGTGTGTGTGGCGGTGCTTCTGTTGTTTTAATTGCTTTCTGTTTTTGTTTGCTTGCTGAGATTCATCACATTTATATTTTGGGTTACCGCCAGCCTTCTGCTGCTGCTCTTACTGCTGCTCTTGCTGCTGCTGCTGGTATTACTCCTGCTTCTGCTGCTGCTGCTGCTGCTGCTGCTGCTGCAGGAGATGACGGACTATGTGGTGACGCGTTGGTATCGGCCACCTGAGCTGCTGATCTTTCCTTATCAGTACTCCAAGCCAGTAGACATTTGGTTCGTTCCACACAAAACAGCAGCAGCAGCAGCAGCAGCAGCAGAAAGTGCAACCCGCATTGCTGTGTTGCTGTGTCTGTGTGCATGCATTCATAAAAACACAACAGACAGACAACTAACAAACACAAACGAGGGTTTAGGGTTTAGGGTTTAGGGTTTACTGTGTTTCTTTCTCGTACAAACATGTCCATCCCTTCCCTTTCCTGTTTCTGTTTTCTCTTCTTTTTCTCTTATCCTCCTCCTCCTTCTCCCCTTTCTGCTGCTGCTGCTGCTCTTTCTGCTGCTCTTTCTGCTGCTCTTCCTGCTGCTACTGCTGCTGCTGCTCTGTCTGCTGCTGCTGCTCTCTCTGCTGCTCCTGTTCCTGCTGCTGCTGCTGCTGCTGCATGCATGCGTATGCAGGTCTGTGGGCTGCATAATGGCTGAGCTGCTGGGGCGGCGTGCGTTGTTTGCGGGGAAGGATCAGTACGATCAGCTGCGGCGTATAATACGTATTTGTGGTTCTCCATCTGAATCAGATTTATCTTTTTTAATAAATTCAGAAAAAAACCAAGAACATTCCGCAGAAAAAATTAACAAAAGAAGAATGAAAATAAATAGACAGTTCATTGATCAACTCCCACACTCAGATGTATGTCTATACACCCCAACATGCAGTATTCAACTTTTTCTGTTTTTTATGAAAATTTATTTTTTTTTTTGTTTTTTTTTTATTTATTTCATATTTTTCAGCTTTAAGTTCGAAATAATAAAAAAAAAAACGAAAAAAAAACAACAACGAGAAAAAAATTAATACGCCGTTTCACTATGTTGCTGCTGCTTTCTGCTGCTGTTTTTTGTTTTTTCTTTTTTTTTTTGTTTCAGGGTGTTTCCTTTTCTTCTTTGTTTCCTGGCGCCTGCCCCCAAGCTCTGGACCTGCTGCAGCGGCTGCTTACATTTAACCCCAGCAAAAGAATCACCGCCATTGAGGCCCTCAGGCATCCATACTTCAGAGTAAGAACATATACACATACACACGCTGAGGTGTATGTACACCTCAACAGTGTATCAGAGCATGCACATACACACACTGAGGTGTACGTACACCTCAACGGTGTATCAGAGCGTCCACATACAAACACTGAGGTGTATGTACACCTCAACAGTGTATGAGAGCGGTCATATACAAACACTGAGGTGTACGTACACCTCAACGGTGTATGATAACACCCACATGCATACACTGCGGTGTACGTACACCTCAACAGTGTATCAGAGCATGCACACAGGGGTGTACGTACACCTGAACAGTATAGGATAAGACCCACATGCATACACTGAGGTGTAGATACAGCTGAACAGTATAGGATAGCACCCACATACATACACTGAGGTGTACATACACCTGAAGGGTGTATGAGAGCAGCCAAACGCCTCAAAGAACTGCTTACAGAAGCAGCAGCAGCAGCAGCAGCAGCATTGATAAAACGAAGATGATAATGTATATTTGTATTGTATTTATTCATTTTATTTATTTTTTTTATTTATTTATTTTATTTATTTATTTTATTTGTTTTTTTTTGTGTAGGGTTTGTATTGCCACGAAGACGAACCCACCGCCACCCAGCCCATCGACTGGACCTTTGATGCATTCTTACCCAGCAAACGGTCAGCTCAAACACCAGCTAGCTACAGCTAGCTACAGCTAGCTAGCAGCTAGCTGCAGCTAGCTACAGCTAGCTACAGCTAGCTACAGCCAGCTACCAGCTAGTTACAGCTAGCTACAGCTAGCTACAGCTAGCTACGAGCTAGCCACAGCTAGCTAGCAGCTAGCTGCAGCCAGCCACCAGCTAGCCACTGCTAGATACAGCTAGCCATCAGCTAGATACAGGTAGCTACAAGCTAAAGAGCGACAGCCCTTTGAACATGCCCTGTTGCTGCTGCTGCTGCTGCTGCTGTTGTGTTGCTGCTGCTGCTGCTGCTGCTGTTGTGTTGCTGCTGCTGCTGCAGACTGTTGCAGAATATGATATACAAGGAGATTCTGTCTTTCCACCCCAAGATAGCTCTGAGAGACAGAAACCTGCTGCGGGTTAGGGGGCTCTCGCCGCAGCAGCTGCTGCCGCTGCTGCCGCAGCACTTGGGGTACAGCTTGCTGCAGCTAGAAGAGGAGCAGCAGCGCGAAGAGCAGCAGCAGCAGCAGCAACAGCAGCAGCAGCAGCAACAACAACAGCAGATGCTGCAGCAACAACTGCAGCAACAACTCCAGCAACAGCTGCAACAGCAACTGCAACAGCAACTGCAGCACCACCAACACAGGGAGAAGCAGCAGCAACAGATCTTGCTGCAGCAGCAGCTGCAGCAGCAGCAACAACAGCAGCAACCGCAGCAGCAGGAGCAGCAGCAATTCAACCCCCTTGCTCACAGGTCTTGCTGCAGCGCCCCAGCAGCATCTTCTGATGCGAATCCAAGAGACGCCATGCTGCAGCAGCAGCAGCAGCAGCAGCAGCAGTTGCTGCCAGCAGGCTCAGCAGCAGCAGCTCCAGCGGCAACAGCTGCATCAGCAACAGCAGGATCTGCTGCTGCTGCTGCTGCTGCTGCTGCATCAGCAGAAAACAGCAGACTTGCTGCTATCCGTCGTATTAACCCTGTAGCTGCTTCCTTGGGCCCGGCTCTACAGGCACTGAAGCAGCAGCAGCAGCAGCAGCAGCAGCAGCAGCAGCAGCAGCAACTGCTTGACAGCTTGCACGCGAGCAGCTGTCTTGCTCACCAGCAGCTGCTGCAGCAACACCGCCAAGCGCTGCTGCTGCAGCAGTCTCCATACTGTTCACTGCAGCAGCAGCAGCAGCAGCAGCAGCGATTGAGTGCTGCAGCAGCAGCAGTAGCAGCAGCAGCAGTAGCAACAGCAACCGGCGCCCCCCAGCGACACTCTATAGGCGCTATCAGCGACAGTGCTGCA
>NW_013575302.1:4840-5889 GCF_000499745.2 Eimeria mitis | reverse complement strand
TGCTGCAGTGCACGGCAGCTCCGTGTGCTCCCCTGTCCAGCACCAGCTAACGAATTCGCAGCTATCTGAGATGCTGCAGCTGCAGCAGCAGCAGCTGCAGCAGCAGCAGCAGCAACTGCAGCAGCAGCAACTGCAGCAGCAGCAGCTGCAGCAGCTAGCAAGCAGCTGCTGCTGCGGCAGCTACTGCTGCGAGAAATGCCGCTGCGTAGCTGCTGCAGCAGACAGCGACGCTGCTGCTGCATCGAGCAGCAGCAGCAAAGCACTGCGGCAGCCAACGAGCAGCAGCACAGCAGCAACAGCAGCAGATGTTGCTTCGCTTCTGAACTGGCCTTCTAACGGCAGCAGCAGACAGGAGAGTCACTGCAGCAACAGCAACAGCAGCAGCAGCAGCAGCAGCAGCGACAACAGCTGCTGCACCTCTGCATGGGCTACAGCAGGCAGCCGCAACACAACGAGGTCTTCAGTAGGAGGAGATGCAGCATTTGGGTCTGGTGAGGGTTACCCGCAGCAGCAGCAGCAGCAGCAGCAACAGCAGCAGCAGCAGCAGCTGCTGCTGCTGCAGCAGCTGCAGAAGCAGCAGCAAATCGCACTGCTGCACCGCGTGATGCAGCAGCAAATGGCGAGGCAGCAGCAGCTCATTGAGCAGCAGAAGCTGCGGCTGACGCAGCAGCAGCTGCAGGGTGGCTTCCTTCTCGGTTCTTCTACGCCGCAGCAGCAGCAGCAGCAACAGCAGCAGCTGCTGCTGCAGCAGCAACTCCAGCAACGGCTGCAGCAGCAGCAGCAGCAGCAACGCATGCAGCAGCAAGTCACCCGGCTCCGTGCTACTCCTGAGTACACCGATGCAGCAGCAGATCCGAATACAGCAGCAGCAGCTGCTGCTGCTGCTGCTGTCGCTGCAGCAGCAGCCAACAATAGGTGGGTGCTACCGGCTCAACAGCAACAGAAACAGCAGCAGCAGCAACAGCAGCAGCAGCAGCAGCAGCAGCAGCAGCAGCGGTATGCATCATAGAGCGAAGCTCAGCTTTTTAATAAGTCCCCAGTATAGCAGC
>NW_013575302.1:3515-4426 GCF_000499745.2 Eimeria mitis | reverse complement strand
GGTATGCATCATAGAGCGAAGCTCAGCTTTTTAATAAGTCCCCAGTATAGCAGCAGCTGCAGGACTCCCTTAAAAGACTGTGTCTGCTGCTGCTGCTGCTGCTGCAGCAGCAGCAGCAGCCGCAGCAGCAGCAGCAGCAGCAGCAGCAGCAGCAGCAACAGCAGCAGCAGCAATTGGGGACCGCAGGTATACAGCGGCCGTTGATTTAAGGCTTTTGCCGCCTTTTGTTTGTTTATTCCGCGATGACAACTATTTATTTATTTTATTTATTTATTTATTTTATTTATTTATTTTATTTATTTATTTTATTTATTTAATTTATTTATTTATATTTGTTTTTTTTATTTGTTTATTTTTCTTGTTTGTCTATTTTGCTTGTTTTATCTATTTGTTTTTTGTTTTCATTATTTATCTGTTTATTTTGTTTATTTATTTGTTTTAATTATAGTATTGTTCATTTATTTATTTTATTTATTTATATTTATTTATTTATTTATTTTATTTATTTTATTTATTTTATTTATTTTATTTATTTTATTTATTTATTTATTTTTATTTTTTTATATCACCCGCAACAGCAACACAAAAATACAACAACAATTAAAAAAAAAAATATAAATAGATAAATAGATAAATAAATAAAACAGAAAGAAGAGATAAATAAATAAAAAAGAGACAAATATATAAAAGATTAATATGGAGGCTAAATAGAAAGACCAAAAAAAGAAACAAAAAAAAAACAACAAAAAGCAAAGACAGCGGCAAATAAAGAAAAGACAGAGCTGTAAAAAAAACAAAAACAAACAGAGAAAGGAGACGGATAAATAAATAAATAAATTATATATATTTTATAGATATACATATATATATATATATATATATATATATATATATATATATATATATATATA
>NW_013575302.1:3189-3496 GCF_000499745.2 Eimeria mitis | reverse complement strand
AGATAGATAGATAGATAGATATACATATGCACATACACAAATAAAGTAAACCGACAGCCGAGAAACACAGAGACAAAGGAGACAAAAACAACGGATATAAAAAGAGACAAAAAAGACAAAGAAATTAAAAAGGAGACAAAGAGAGACAAAAAGGAGACAAAAGGAATAAAAAAAAGAAAAAAAGAGAGAAAAAGAGACAGCAACAACAGCGGCGACAGAAGAAGAGACAAAAAAGAAAAGAAGAAACAAAAGGAGACAGAGACAGGAGACAAAAAAAGAAAAAAAAAAAAAAAAAAAAAAAAAAAAA
>NW_013575302.1:0-3159 GCF_000499745.2 Eimeria mitis | reverse complement strand
TAGCTAGCTAGGTAGATAGCTAGACAGTTAGCTAGCTAGACAGCTAGATAGGTGCCTAGCTAGACAACTAGGTAGCTAGCTAGATAGCTAGCCAGGCATACAGCTAGCTAGCTACCAAGCAAGACAGCTAGCTAGCCAGCTAGCTAGCTAGCTAGGCAACTGCCGCCTTCCAGGTTACGCCAGAAGGGGAGAGGCAGCCGAGCTGCCAGCAAAGTTGAGGGACACACACTGCAGCAGCAGCAGCAGCAGCAGCAGCAGCAGCAGCAGCAGCTGCTGCTGCTGCTGCTGCTGCTGCTGCGGAGAGAGCAACGGGCAGTGCAGCAAAGGGGCTCCTTAACCGTCCGTGAGCTGTACATACACCCCAAGACCCCCAACCATCCTCACCCCCATGCTGCTGCTGCTGCTGCTGCTGCTGTTGCTGGTGTTGCTACGGCTGCTGTTGCTGTTGTTGCTACCGCTGCTGCTGCTGCTCTATAATAATGACGCTGCTGCAGTTTTGTGTTGCTCCTGGAAGCAGCAGCAGTGCTGCCAGCAGCAACAGCAGAAACTGCAGCAACAGCAGCAGCAACAGCAGCAGCAACTGCAGCAGCAGCTGCAGCAGCAGCTGCAGCAGCAGCTGCAGCAGCAGCTGCAGCAGCAGCTGCAGCAGCAGCTGCAGCAGCAGCTGCAGCAGCAACAGCAGCGGCATCTACCGAGGTCCGCGCCAGGGCTGTGGACATCTGCAGTGCATCTTCATCTGCTGCTGTTGCTGCTGTTGCTGCTGCTGCTGCTGCTGCGCTGCAGCGAAGCGCCCTGCAGCAGAATGACAGCAACAGTAGTATCATCGTAAAGACGCCGCCGCTGCTTGGGGGGGGTTGTAAGAGCAGCAGCAACAGAAATACACCTCTCTGCTGCTGCTCGCTGCACTACCTCTCTAACAAGCCTAAACACACACACACACGCATGCAGCAGCAATTGCAGCAGCAGCAGCAGCAGCAGCAGCAGCAACAGTACCAGCGGCAGTAACAGCAGCACCAAGAGCGCCGCCCATGGCGGCAGCACCACAAGCAGCACCAGTAGCAGCAGCAGCGGAAGCAGAAGCATTCAACAGCAGCATCAGCAGCAGCGGGAGCAGCAGCAGCAGCAGCAGCAGCAGCAGCTTGAGCTGCTCCACGAGTGCAGTTTTTGTTGCTGCATAGATTATCTCTGTAGGATGAACGTACGCGTCTGCCGCCCTCTTAGCAGCCTCTTGCCTGCTGTTGCTGCTGCTGCTGCTGCTGCTGCTGCTGCTGCTGCTGCTGCTGTTGAGGGTTTGTGTAACAACAGCTGCTGCTTCCTGGGGCGAGAGGAAATCCCAGAGGCCGTCTGTAGCCAGCAGCAGAAACTGATCGTCTTTGCTGCTGTCTATACACCTCGTTTGGGGGTCAACAACAACATAAGGAAAAGACCATCGTTCTTGTGCTGCATCTTCTGCTGCTGCTGCTGCTGCTGCTGCTGCTGCGGATGCTGCGGATGCTGCTGCTGCTGTGGATGCTGCTGACGGTGATACACCGGCATTGCTGCTACTGTTGCCACCGCCGCTGCTGTTGCTGCTGCTGCTGCTGCTGCTGTTAACACCAGCAGCAGCAGCACTAGCAGCAGCAGCAGCAGCAGCAGCAGCAGCAGCAGCAGCAGCAGACCTGCGGCGTCTGCCTCCTCTCAACTCCTCCACATATTTTTTCTTTTTTAAAACAAAATCACCGAAGGCCCCCGTAGGCTGCAGCCGCCCCTTAACATAGCAAGAGCCAAACTGCGTCTCACTACCTGTACATACACCCCAGCACGCATGCATACACGCATGCAGTAGCAGTAGCAGCAGCAGCAACAGCAGCAGCAGCAGATGCAGCAACACAGCTGCAGCAATAGATGCTGCTGCGCCTTTATCCAGAAACTGCGGGCTTTTGGCAGCAACTCCACGCTGTTGCTGCTGCTGCTGCTGCTGCAGTTGATGCAGCAGCAGCAATCACTACAACTGCAGCAGCAGCAACAGCAGCAGCAGCAGCAGCAACAGCAGCAGCAGCAGTTGTTTTTTCAGGTGTATATGCAGTATTGCTTACCCAGCAAGCCAAATGCATGCAGCACAGAATGAAATGCATTTTGGGGCTGTCGCGGCTCCTTCCATTCTCTCTTACAAACCACCTGGTGTATGTACACCCCAACACACACACAGCAGCAGCAGCAGCAGCAGCAGCAGCAGCAGCAGCAGCAGCAGCAGACGCAAGATGAAGCAAGCAACGGGATGAGACAACTGCTGCAGCAACAATAAAAGGATAGCAGCAACAACAGCAGCAACAGCAGCAACAACACCAGGGAAACGACCGCAGCACCGCCACGGCAGCAGCAGCTGCTGCAGCAAAACAACAGCAGCAGCAGCAACAGCAGCAGCAGCAGCAGCAGCAGGTTGCATACGACATCGTCTTCGTTTGGGTGGAGGAGCTGCAGCCTTTTTCTTTCTTCTGGTGAGTTTGCATTCTGCTGCGTATTCAGCTCTAACACCTCTCCCACCGTGCTGCTGCTGCTGCTGCTGCTGCTGCTGCTGCTGCTGCTGCTGCGGTGCAGCACAGCCATGCAGTCGCCGCTGTTGGCAACGACAAATCCGTTCTCTGTTATTAGCAGCGCCAAGCAGCAAGCCCCGACCTGCACATACACCGCAGAGCAAGCAGCAGAAGCAGCAACGCATGCAGACTGCAGCAAAGGAGCAGCACCAACAGCAACACACGCAGCAGCTGCAGCAGCAGCAGCAGCAGCAGCAGCAGCAGCAGGTCTTGCCTTGACGCTTCTTTTGATGCCGAGGGAATACGCCGCATCGACAGATGAGCCGATCGCCTCGTCCTGAGGCACAACACTCTCCACAGCAACTCAGCTGCAGCAGCAGCAGCAGCAGCAGCAGCAACAGCAGCAGCAGCAGCAGGAGCAGCAGCAGCAGCAGCAGGGGTGTGGGGTGTATGCACAGCTCACCAGGCGGCAGAAAGCCCGCGCCATGGCCTTCTCTATCGCCCGCAGGTCTGCTGTATCGACACCCCGCAGCTCAGCGGAGACATACCGAGGCAGCTGCTGATGCACAAACTCAGCTGCAGCAGCAGCAGCAACAGCAGCAGCAGCAGCAGCAGCAGCAGCAACAGCAGCAGCAGCAGCAGCAGC
>NW_013575301.1:2091-2591 GCF_000499745.2 Eimeria mitis | reverse complement strand
TGAAGTCAGATCGTGGAAAGAAGTGAAATCTCGGTTTGCTTTGGTCACGGCCTTTGTTGGTAACTACTGGGGCGGGGTGTTCCGGCGCTAGGGTACGCGTTTGCCAATCAGCAGCAATATG
Source organism: Eimeria mitis (assembly GCF_000499745.2). Classification (NCBI taxonomy): domain Eukaryota; phylum Apicomplexa; class Conoidasida; order Eucoccidiorida; family Eimeriidae; genus Eimeria; species Eimeria mitis. The sequence continues at coordinate 2,470 of NW_013575301.1, read as the reverse complement.
CAAATATATATCTAGATAGATAATGCGGGAAAATAATTGATGCGATGCAGCGGCAACTAAGCGATGATTCGTGTCAAGATTCGGTTGCGTTAATATCACCCGACTATGTATGACGATAGTTGTCCTGCAGGGAATAGCAAGGGGCTAGTCCCAGCCAATGCCACGGCCAACACGAACTCTTAGAACTGTTGGAATCTATATGGCACTTTTTCACAACAAAGCAGATTTTATAGTGAAGCGGGATCACCCTGGTCTGATTAGATTATTTACGTTGTTTCGCGTTCGAAGTAAAGACAATGTGTGAAGGTGTGGCTAACATTCTTTCAAGCTAACAATTTCACGCCAGGGTATTCATGTCATGGATCCATAGTCATCGGAA
>NW_013575301.1:1590-1991 GCF_000499745.2 Eimeria mitis | reverse complement strand
GTGGCTAACATTCTTTCAAGCTAACAATTTCACGCCAGGGTATTCATGTCATGGATCCATAGTCATCGGACACAAACGTGGTAGATGGGCCCTTTGCGCATGCGCGTTTTATTGCACTTTCTGCGTCTTCAACTTCTTGTTTCCCCGCGGGTTTCTAACAAACCGCGATTCGGCAGGGGCGCTTCTCGCAGCTAGCCAAATGCATCGTTCTGTGGTATTGAACTTGCGCTTGGCTGTTCTGCCGTGTTTCTAAATCGGCGCGACTAGCTACAATAGGGATATGCGCTATTTGGGGGGTTTTGTAGAGGCGTCCAAGTGTACGCATTGTAGGACCATGTAATACGCATTCGACCACCTACCGCCGCGGTGTGATGAACCCTCATCTGACGCTGGGATCACGC
>NW_013575301.1:0-1490 GCF_000499745.2 Eimeria mitis | reverse complement strand
GACCATGTAATACGCATTCGACCACCTACCGCCGCGGTGTGATGAACCCTCATCTGACGCTGGGATCACGTTCCATTTTCCCCAGAAAGTATGCCCGCAGTAGCCCACTGAACTTGTGTTGGGGTGATTGAGTATTGCCACTTTTCAAGCTGGTGAATAACATGCATAGATATATTTCTTCCTGTGTGCCATTCTACGGTGTTGCAGTATGGGACGGAGCGGGAGCTAGTTCTGCATTCGTCTTGCCCTTCTGCGGGGTGCTCTTGGGCACGGCGTTGGGATTTGCACGGTATGCCATCACGAGCGATCTCAGCAAGGCGGTAACGCAAGCAATGTGCAGCCAGATGCGTGGTTCGATGTAGAAGTAGCAACGACTACGCGGGGATTTGTGTAAAGCGCTTAGACGCATTGTACTTGACATTGCATGCGTACGGTGGCAGTTCTGTGGTTAGAAACCTAGTCAAGGCAGGGTCGTGAGCGAGGGTTGTCGCAAACACACATCGTGTAAATGCGCTTGTAGTTTGGACAAAAGCAACGGAGGGCCCTAGCTAATTGCGTATCTGTTGGGCGAACTAAAACGTGGAATCTGTAGGGGACGTAGGTGGTACTGGTTAGATGAGACTAACTAGACTGCCTTCTGTACAGTCTAGGTGTCGTTTATGGATGTGTAGTGAATAGTCCTTCGAGATACCCGCTTTGAGCGGTGATGTTTTAGCGTCGGTTAATAGTCACCAAGGGGGAAGATGTTACTGGGCACCTACGTTCGCGTGCTTGATATATCCTCGTTGTCTTTGACATGTTCGACTATACTTGGTCTTAGAACGACCACATATTCGCCAGGGAGGTGCCATTCCGTCAGTTGCACCCTTTCGGGTTTGTCAGCAACCTTGCGCTTGGTCCGCCTAACCTGGCTAAACTAACTCCCTTCCGCCGATAGGCGTTTATGCAGTATTTGGCGGAGAACTGCTATTCGTGGGCATGTGAGCATCACTGGCTCATGCAGCATGTTTGCCTTAGGCTACAACCTCGGTATGGCGACGTCGTTTTTGGCTTTGCTCTCGCACGGGTTTTTGGCCAGGAGGTATGCGAATACTAAGGAGCCCACACGGCTAAGGCAGAAAGCCTTTAGAGGCTATAATAGTTTGAAGTAACTCTGATGCAGGTCAAGCAAGTTTACCTTCTTCCCGCAGTTACAGGTACCTTACAGTGCCACGTGATGGCAGTCATGGATGTTGATCTACGTGCACGCTGACCTATGAAGCTGTGGTGTGGGAAAAAGTGAGGGAGCGTTTGCCTTCAACCGTGCTCTTCTCCACTGGTACCTGGTGAGGCGAGGCTCTGTGACATGGCGATATGCATTTGCGTGACAGTGTCTGGCATTACGAACTGTTTCAGTTAATTGTTGGGGCAGGTGATCTGTACCACGATGCCTAGTAGGGGACAGCAACATTTATGCAGTGGTTGGCGTCAAACGTTCAGTTGTGTTGATG
>NW_013575300.1:1691-2502 GCF_000499745.2 Eimeria mitis | reverse complement strand
CAGGGGACCTCTGGGTATGCCTAGAGGGCTTTGAATAAGGTCAAATTTCAACTCTCGAAACGTTGTGGCAGAGAATACTTCCCATTTTCCGATCGTCCACGCCAAAATCTGTCAATACCATTGATACACACTGTACCATAGGGGCGTCTAGCCGCATACAAAACTAGCAAACTGACTCTAGTTTAGCACTACTCGGAGGGGTAAGGCAGGTGTCAAATAACCTGGAATCTTATTACAAATTAAAAAACTTGTTAGGTAAAAATCCAGTTCTGGGCCGGGCTTCCGCAGAGGGATCTTTTCCCAGGAGCCTTGCTGCCCTGGGCCAGTTACCTGTCCTTGGAGCGCCAGTGTAACTGGCTACTCGCAATAGACGCGCGGGTTACCCGTTGAGCTTTTCTGTGCCACTACCCGAACAAACCTATTGCACGTGGATCGAGTCGTATGCAATGCAACTCGTCTTCGTAGTGCTACTACCTAATACTGTCCTTGCCTCTCTAAGCCAACTCATACGGTCACCCCAATGTAGTGGGCCGCACTACACATGGTGTGGGCACATGTATGGGGCGTTGTGGCACGACGGTTGCGGAACGGCTGTCGAAGTTCACCCATGCATCCGAAGGAAACCTCTCAATCAAACCACAATGCCTATTTGCACTAAAATTCCCAGCTTAATGGGGTGTCACGCCCAGAAGTGCCTCCAAAGTTCATATCCACTCTTTCCTGAAGGGAAACAGAAAAGTTGTGAATGTGACGAAGGGAAATACACACTCTGGAAATTTAGGATTGCATTCCAAGTTGCCTTCTTCCCTTT
>NW_013575300.1:822-1591 GCF_000499745.2 Eimeria mitis | reverse complement strand
ACTTTTTAACGTGCTTTGCCCCTAAGCCGGCCTCAGAAGCTCTGGTATCCTCTCATGCCTTCACTGTAAAAAGAGTCCTCGATCTTGTTCGCATGCCGGGGATAGACGCCAGGCGGCAGGGGCCCGGCGGCCCCAGGGACTGAGGCTGGGGCCGAGGCGGCGGATAGACACGCGTTGGAACGCACCTCACTAAAAGGCAACTCCAGATGCAAGAACGCCTTTGTTGCGCGCATTGACATTGTAGAAAGTTCTAAAACGCTTACTTGGACATCGGTAAACAGTGAGCACACAGGTATAAGCACTTGCATAAACTTTATAAAACCATGCTACTGGCGATATCCAAACATATTCAGATCTTGTCGAAAATCTTTACTACCTACGCGTCTCTAGTAGTGTGGTACTGTCTCAGCTAGAGTCATACACCTTAGTATACTGGCATGTTGTAAAATCTCTCCGTCTAGTATTTCTCTTCACTGTCCCGTTTGTCGGAGTTGGATGCAGAACGATATTTCACTTAAATCCAACACGCTGTTCTCGCCCATGTGTTCACATGCATCAAATCAAGAGCAATTAATAAAAGATACAGAAAGAAATGCTCCTGATGTCTTTTCATTTCTCGTTGTTCACTAACTAGCAGCATATTCCTTGTTTATGTGTCCAATCTGTAAACTTCGTACATGGTCGTCGCTGTCGCTGGTGGCATCGATGCAGATGCTAACGAGAAAGCCAACCCCGCATGTATTCCTGAATATTTTGGCGGGTGGGAAGA
>NW_013575300.1:0-721 GCF_000499745.2 Eimeria mitis | reverse complement strand
CTTGTGGTTCCTCTAGCCTTTTGCAGTTGTAAGGGTGTTTGTGCTGGCTCTCACGGTTTTATGGTTTAGGGTCTAGGGTCAGGGCTTCAAATAAAAATCACTAGCGGAAGAAGCACACAGGCGTGCTATGAAGTGGAAGCAGACAGAAGCCGCACCTGCGAACGTCCTCCACTGCATTCGCTTGAGATGCAACGGCAGCGAAGTAGCAACTTCTTTCGGGCGTATGAACACCTCCTGATCTGTCGTCTCTAGACAACCACCAGCCCGCGACCTCTGCATTTTTCTTTCCTCGTGTTGCCACGTCTCCAGCAGCTGAGCGTACAGCCGGTCTCCCTTCAGTGGGCAGCGAAGGCCTGCAAGCATCCGCGCTGCACCGAATATTGTAATGCATTGCTCTGCTTTCTACGCTGCAGATCGGCGACTCCGGCGCAAGTACAGGCGAAGCTTCTGCAGCGTCGAAAACCTCAAAGCCGTTAAAAGGTAACATAACTACAGCACCCCTGCAGCAGAGCAGCATCATTGCTGTACAGTTTTCAAGTCGCACCGAAGGCGCAGTGGGCGCGGATTTGGTGGGGAAGAACATCGAATCCTGTTTCCAGCAGAAGGATAGAAACACTCCGAGTATATCGACCGCCTAAACGGCCATTTTGTGATCTTTGGAGGTCACCAGCAGCAGGCACTTTCACAGAACGCAAAAGCCGCCACCGCGTTGTGGCCGGGG
>NW_013575299.1:543-737 GCF_000499745.2 Eimeria mitis | reverse complement strand
CTTGAACACCTAAGAAACAAAAAAACAAAAATAATAAAACAACAAATAAATATAGAAATAAATAAATAAAATAAATAAATAAATAAAATAAATAAATAAAATAAATAAAATAAAATAAATAAATAAATAAAATAAATAAATAAATTATTATTGTTGTGAAAGAAGGAAAAAGAATAGCGTAAATACAAGAGGAA
>NW_013575299.1:0-443 GCF_000499745.2 Eimeria mitis | reverse complement strand
TTATTATCTTCTTTATTTTATTTATTTCTTTTATAAAATAAATAAATAAATAAATAAAATAAATAAATAAATAAATAAATAAATAAATTTATTTTATTTTTTTTATTTATTTTATTTATTTTTTTTTATTTTTTTTTTTATTTGTGTAGGGTCCTCTGGCTCGTTTGTTTCGTCGGCTTGAACACCTAAGAAACAAAAAAACAAAAATAATAAAACAACAAATAAATATAGAAATAAATAAATAAATAAAATAAATAAATAAAATAAAATAAATAAATAAATAAATAAAATAAATAAATAAATAAATTATTATTGTTGTGAAAGAAGGAAAAAGAATAACGTAAATACAAGAGGAAGCAACTGCAGCAGCAGCAGCAGCAGCAGCAGCAGCTGCAGCAGCAGCAGCAGTTGCAGCAGCAGCAGCAGCAGCTGCAGCAGCAGCA
>NW_013575298.1:2466-2594 GCF_000499745.2 Eimeria mitis | reverse complement strand
ACCTCGTCGCAGCTGGCGATGCAAGCTAGCGTCACGCCTGAGCACAAGGAAGCTTCAACGTAGCTTCCTTTACTGCATGCCTTACCTCTGTATACACTGATGGAGCCTTTGTATTTGCTTATAGGCAG
>NW_013575298.1:2155-2226 GCF_000499745.2 Eimeria mitis | reverse complement strand
ACACTGAAATTACTGAAACCTTTAGGTGAACCTTATCTTTTTACCAATGATAATGTTGCAACATATAGATG
>NW_013575298.1:1750-1999 GCF_000499745.2 Eimeria mitis | reverse complement strand
TCCGAAGGGACCGGATCACAGATCGGGCGCGTGATACGCTCAACGAGAGGTTGTTCTAGGAAGGACTGATGTACCATGTTCATAGAAAATCGATGAGAACAAGGTTCTGGGGCAATATGGGCCGCAAGGCAGGAATGTCCCTTCGGAGACTCACTGGAAACTGTCCCCTGACCCAACACGCAACTGCAGCAGTATGGCGCCTGAGCCCTTATAATGCCCCGGGGTTCACAGACCCAGTAACATTGAAAC
>NW_013575298.1:996-1650 GCF_000499745.2 Eimeria mitis | reverse complement strand
AATGTCCCTTCGGAGACTCACTGGAAACTGTCCCCTGACCCAACACGCAACTGCAGCAGTATGGCGCCTGCACCCTTGTGATGCCCCGTGGTTCACAGACCCAGTAACACTGAAATTACTGAAACCTGCAGATGCATCCTATACTGCATCGAAGATGCAGACAATGTGACCTATGGATATGGAATGAGCCGGCGAATAGCGTTGGAATCTCATTGATCAGAGAGATAGCGCACCCGTGGTGGCACTCCTGATAATAGTATAACGAAGAAAAGATAAGCCGCAAGATACACGGGTGGGACGCGCACTACGTATAAAGAGAGATCATACTGAGGAGGACTGAATTTCAATGTTCATATAAAATCAATGAGAACCATGTTCTCGGGCTACGGATCGCAGATCCACAGGTCACTTCGGAGACGCCCTGGAAACAGTCCCCAAATAAAGCCCGGGACTGCGGCGGTAAAGTCTCTTGACGCTCCTGACTGTAGCATGCTCTGCCTGCAGTTAGCGCAAGAGCCTCCACTCTGCCTTGCCTTGGTAGGTTGCGTGTAGGCAAATGCTAACGTTCTATAAGGTATTCTGAGGTAAACTATGCAGTAAAGGAAGCTCCTCTGAAGCTTCCCTGCGTGCACATGTGAGGCTGGCTTGTAGTAG
>NW_013575298.1:347-896 GCF_000499745.2 Eimeria mitis | reverse complement strand
ATAAAGAGAGATCATACTGAGGAGGACTGAATTCCAATGTTCATATAAAATCAATGAGAACCATGTTCTCTGGCTACGGATCGCAGATCCGCAGGTCACTTCGGAGATGCCCTGGAAACAGTCCCCAAATAAAGCCCGCGACTGCGGAGGTAAGGTCTCTTCACTCGCCTGACTGTAACATGCTCTGCCTGCAGTTAGCGCAAGGGCCTTCACTTTGCCTTGCCTCGTTAGGTTGCGTGTAGGCAAATGCTAACGCTCTGTAAGGTATTCTGAGGTAAACTATGCAGTAAGGGAAGCTTCTCTGAAGCTTCCCTGCGTGCACATGTGAGGCTGGCTTGCACTACCAGCCGCAGCGAAGTGCGCTGCAAACCCATTTCTGGCTGCCTCCTCCCCGCAACACCCAGGCACTGATCTCAACGCGCAGGACGCCTGGGGACAGGGGAAGGAGGTATTTTGCTCTGTGGAAACACTTACGTTAACTCTTTACCCATATTGCAGCCCGTTCCTGTTCTAGATTCAAGGCCAGAGAGCAAGCGTGATAGCGCTAGC
>NW_013575298.1:0-292 GCF_000499745.2 Eimeria mitis | reverse complement strand
AGCTGAAATCCACTCCAACAGATTACCTTTTCGACAAAAATATATTAAGAAACTCAACACTTGGCTAACTGACCACTAGTGTGTCCCATCCCTCCAACGGAGCTAAAAGAAATACTGCATTGTAGTTATAACACCTGGTCTCTGGCCGTTATGTAGGACAGAGGCGAGCTGCAATATACGTAAAGACTTAGACCAAGAGTTACCCAAAACCAGCTGACCTCCTTCCCCTGTCCTTAGGCGTTCTGGGCGTTGGGCTCAGGGCCTGGATGTTGCGAGGAGGAGGCAGCCAGAA
>NW_013575297.1:1220-2415 GCF_000499745.2 Eimeria mitis | reverse complement strand
GCTGCTGCTGTTGCTGCAACGGCTGCTGGAATGCTTGCTGCTGCGGCTGCTGTTGAGCTTGGAGCAGGGCGGATGGTTCCCCTGACGATGCAGCCGCAGCTGCTGCGGCAGAATGAAGTCCCTTCTGCAGCAGCAACAGTTGCTGCTGTTGCTGCTGCAGCGCGGCGTCAGGTGCAGGAGCAGCAGCAGCGTCCTTGAGTTGCTGCAAAAGCAGAAGCTGCTGCGCCACGTTTCTATCGCTCAGCAGCTTTTTATCAGCTTCCTCCGCAGTCTGTACATACACCACAAACTCCAAACCCTTAATCCAAACCACTGACACACGTGACCCAACACTCTACGTTGAAGGCCAAACATGTACGAGGTAAGCATTTACCCTCACACCCTCAAGCCTAAAATACTGCTCACCTTCTTAAGGCGTACATACGCCGGGATTCCCTCCGGGGCAATCGGCAGCTTTGAGGCTTCATCTATGAGGGCCCAGAGGGCGTCTGTCCTCGGGGCTTGGTTCTGCTGCAACTGCAGCAACTGCTGCGGTGGCAGCCCGCAGCGCTGTTGCAGTTGCTGCAGCTGGAGCTGCTGCTGCAGCTGCTGCAAGGCCGCCTCTGCCTTCTGCTCCCACGCATCGACAGCGGCAATTGCAGCAGATACTGCACCAATGCCTGCTGTCTCCACAGGGAGGTTAGAGGCTTCCATGAGCTGCAGCGCAACAACCACACACCGCAAGCAGTTCGCAATACAGCCCCCAGCCAGCAGCACCACCAAGGGTAAGAGCAACCGCCTCAGCAAGAGCTGCAGCCGCAGATAGCATTAAACATAACTCACCATTACACGTGCTGCCTCGAGACTGGGTATCGGCTGTGCTGTAACAGCACTCTGCACCTTCTGCTGTAACATCACGGCCCGTGCATGCAGCTGCTTCACAAGAGTTGCTGACTCAACATCCAGCCCCAAGTTACTGGCCGCTTCGACTAAAGACAGCCACTCAGCCCACGATAGCCGCTGCTGCTGTGGCTGCTGCTGCTGGGAATTCTGCTCCAGCAGAGCAGCTGGTCCCTTTGTTGCAGGCAGCACCACCGGAGCTGACGCTGATCCTCCCTCTGCCAGAACTAGCTGCGGCAACGGCCCCACAACCTGCAGCTCTCTCACTCGTTTTTCAAACTCCAGCACGCGTTCTAAAGTGGACCTCAACAAAGAC
>NW_013575297.1:0-1032 GCF_000499745.2 Eimeria mitis | reverse complement strand
GGGCGTTGCACTTGTGACGCAACGGTTCGTACACCTGGACCATCCGCCACAAGTGAGCAGTATTGCGATAGGCTGGGGGCAGCGGCTTCTGGTTGCTCACTAGTCCAGCTTGCTGCTGTTGCTGGCGTGATGCATCAGACTCCATTTCAATACAAGCTGCAAGGGCCTCGGCCTCCCGCTGCCAGGCACACGCAGCAACGAGCTCGTGGAACAAAGGCTCATACTGGAGCCCGCCTATGCCGCTGCTGTGCAGCTGCTGCTCCAGATCAAGCAGTTGCTGGTTGCTCCTTGCAACTGCTGCTTCGGCTGCTGCATGCGCTGCCTCTGCCGCTGCCACACCTGCCTCCGCCTGCTGCAGCTCTTCCCTGAATCGATGGTCCTGCCCAACAGCATCTCCCAGGTGAAGCTGTTGCTGCGGCTGCAGCAGGAGAATCTGCTCGCGGTGCTTCCGTGCCTGATGCAACGCTTCGTGCTGCTTCAGCTGCTCAGCTGCGTCCCGCTCTGCCTGGACCAGCGCGACGATCATCTGCTGCTGCAGTTGCTGCCCTTTCAGCAGCAGCCTCTCAGCTGCTAAGCTGCAGGGGACGCGGATGCGGGGGCAAGGCCTCGCTTCCGTCAGCAGCAGCTGCAGCGCCCCGATGGAGACACTCGGCAACGGCTCACTTGCAGCTGGTGCGCCGCCGTTGTTCCCGCTACGCAGCTGCGGAAGTGTCTCTGTCAGGAAGCGCAGCGCAGCAGCCCACTCCTGCAGCCGCACGAGGAGACGCCCAAGAAGAGACAGCTCCGAGACAGAGCCCAAGCCGCAGAGCACTCCAGTGGCAAGCAGCACAGAGAGGGCCAACAAATCGAGGGGAAGGCCCTCGTCCCTCCGCCGCCGCGTTCGGGTGTACAGACACCCCAGACCATGGGGAAGAGCTATTACCAAGTCCTCATCCAGGTCCTCTTCTGCTACATCTCTTACGCCCCCCTGTGCAGTAGAGACGATGCACCCCATGAGTAGATCTTCTACTGCCTCTCCATGTCTGCGTCTTT
>NW_013575296.1:750-1366 GCF_000499745.2 Eimeria mitis | reverse complement strand
CAACAAAGAATAAGCCGGTCCACCTTCCCCTCCTCCATGGTGTCGTCAGGTATATATCTGAATATAAATAAATATAAATAAATAAATAAATATAAATAAATAAATAAATATATATATACATTTATATTTACATTTATATTTTTATTTGTTTATATTTATTTATAAAGATAGACACATATTAGTATATCTGCCCGCAACACAGAATAAGACGGTCCACCTTGCCCTCCTCCATGGTGTCGTCAGGTATATACCTAAACATATAAATAAATATATATTTATTTATTTATATTTATTTATATTTATTTATTTATATTTGTATTTATTTTTATTTATTTATATTTATTTATAAAGATAGAAAAAGATTAGTATATCTGCCCGCAACAAAAAATCAGCCGGTCCACCTTCCTCCATGGTGTCGTCAGGTATATACCTAAATATAAATATATAAATATAAATAAATATAAATATAAATAAATAAATATAAATATAAATAAATAAATATAAATATAAATAAAAATATATAAATATATAAATATATAAATATGTAAATATATAGAGGCAGTGAGATGCATGCACACACCAAGCACCAGCCTGCATACATACACCAGCCTGCACT
>NW_013575296.1:0-417 GCF_000499745.2 Eimeria mitis | reverse complement strand
TTCTTTTTGGGGAGAAAACCACCAACGGCTTGCGAAAGGCTCGATGCACCTGGCGACGGAGAACGTGGAATGTGTTGGCGGGCACTGTAGGTACCACCACCTATAAAACAAATATATATATTTATTTATATTTATTTATATTTATATATGTATATATATTTATATATATGTATGTGTGTTTGTGGTTGTTTTTATATATGTTTATGTTTATTTTTTTTGTTTAGATATCTCTCTATCCTCTATCTATCTATCTGTGTCTAGCTAGCTCTCTGTCTGTATCTACATAAACCCTAAACCCCAACCCCTAAACCCTAAACCCTAACCCCCAACCCCTAAACCCTAACCCCTAACCCCCCAACCCTAACCCTCAACCCCTAACCCCCCAACCCTAACCCCTCACCCCCAACCCCTAACCCC
>NW_013575295.1:379-589 GCF_000499745.2 Eimeria mitis | reverse complement strand
GCAGCAGCAGCAGCAGCAGCAGCAGCAGCAGCAGCAGCAGCAGCAGCAGCAGCAGGTGTTCCTTTTTTTTTGGATAAATAATAAATGTGGATTAATAAAATAAAAATAAATAAAAATAAAAATAAATTGTGGTGTAATAGCAGCAGCAGCAGATGCATACATATATACCCTCCGCCCGCGAGCTGCCTATACACCCCAACAAGCCAAGGA
>NW_013575295.1:0-279 GCF_000499745.2 Eimeria mitis | reverse complement strand
GCAGCAGCAGCAGCAGCAGCAGCAGCAGCAGCAGCAGCAGCAGCAGCAGCAGCAGGTGTTCCTTTTTTTTGAATAAGTAATAAATATAGATTAATAAAATAAAAATAAATAAAAATAAAAATAAATTGTGGTGTATTAGCAGCAGCAGCAGATGCATACATATACACCCTCCGCCCGCGAGCTGCCTATACACCCCAACAAGCCAAGGCATATAAACCTTATATTTTATTTTAATTTATTTTATTTTCTCTTCTACAAACAAAGACAACAACAAGAGCA
>NW_013575294.1:16174-16553 GCF_000499745.2 Eimeria mitis | reverse complement strand
TACAAACATAAACACAAACACAAAAAAAAAAATGTGTTGCATGCATGCAAGGTTTACACTCTGGGCTGTACAGGCAATCCCTCGATTCTATTTTGCGGTGTATCGACAGCATTAGCAGCAAGATAATAAGAACTCTTCATCGACCGGTGGCCCATCACATTCAGTGCTGAAGCCAGTGTAGCGCCAGAAACACCGCCGCGGATGCTACGCACGGCGAGCTTGACCTGCAGAGATAAATATATTTATATTTATATTTATATTTATGTTTTTAGGTTTGTATATATTTGTGTGTGGGTGGATATTTGTGTGTTTATTTATGCATTTGTTTAAATGATTGGTTTTGCTTTTTTTCTTTTTTTGTGAGGAGTTGTGTTTGTAG
>NW_013575294.1:15382-16090 GCF_000499745.2 Eimeria mitis | reverse complement strand
TATATATATATATATATATATATATATATATATATATATATATATATATATATATTTATCTATAAATATATTTATATTTATTTATATAGTATACGTACTTCTCTGCAGGGTTTGTTGGTGAGTTGAATGGCTTTCTCTTGTATGAGCATAACACTATATACATATATATATTTATATATTTATATATTTATTTATATTTATCTATATTTATATTTATATTTATAAATATATATATAGTATACGTACTTCTCTACATGGTTTGTTGGTGAGTTGAATGGCTTTCTCTTGTATGAGCATAACACTGATGTCGCTGGGCACGCTATCGAAGCCGCAGAAAGAGACAAGCTTCACTCCTCTTTCTTTTGCTGCTGCGCCGTGACGAGAATATAATAAAGACACAAACGGCATCTCTGTACACACACACAGCAGCAGCAGCAGCAGCAGCAGCAGCAGCAGCAGATAAAGCAGCAGCAGCAGCAGATGCAGAAAAGCAGCTATTGATATGTGCTGACCCGAAACAAATCCCTACTATCGAGCCGTCTCAACCCAAACTGCTGCAGCAGCAGCAACTGCAGCAGCAGCAGAAACTGCAGCAGCAGCAGCAGCAGCAGCAGCAGCAGCAGCAGCAGCAGCAGCAGCAGCTTTCTCTGGTTCTTACCTCCAGTTAAGTCGCAGTAGTGGGTCCTCGTCTCAACGCATGCACGCGCG
>NW_013575294.1:8863-15282 GCF_000499745.2 Eimeria mitis | reverse complement strand
CAGCAACTGCAGCAGCAGCAGCAGCAGCAGCAGCAGCAGCAGCAGCAGCAACAGCAGCAGCAGCAGCAGCAGCTTTCTCTGGTTCTTACCCCCAGTTAAGTCGCAGTAGTGGGTCCTCGTCTCAACGCATGCACGCGCCACGGGCTCTCCGTAGAGCAGATAGGGCCCCACAGTGGTCAGCAGCACCCGGCATCTGCAAACCACAAACCCTAAACCCTAAACCCTAAACCCTAAACCCTAGAAAACACTAAAAGTGGAAACCCTAAACCCTAAACAAAACAATAAACTCTTCTAGTATTCTCTGTTCTCTCTTTATGGACGCCCCACACATGCCTGTCTGTGCAGCTATCTTCTTATCTATATCCTGTGTATGTAGGTGGTTTGAATTAGGGTTTATTAGGGTTTAGGGTTTAGGGTTTAGGGTTTGTGGTGGTTGTAGCTGCTGCGTACCTCTGTGTGAGCGCAACCAGGGACCTGTAGTCGTCAACGTCCGCCACCGCCGTGTGTATGTCTTGCTCGTTGATGCCGTATTTGATAGAAAGCTCTTTCTTAAGTTCTTGCAGCTTGGTGGCGCTGCGAGCAGCTAACACGAATTTTACTCTTTTATCTTTTCCATAGTTGTCGCNTCTTGCAGCTTGGTGGCGCTGCGAGCAGCTAACACGAATTTTACTCTTTTATCTTTTCCATAGTTGTCGCAGAGGTAAGCGGCCATGAGTCTGAAGAAAGATAGATGAAAAAAGAAAAAAAAAATGTACAGAGAGAAAGCAGAACGACGCAGAAACACACATATATGCTGGTGTTTTGTACAGGAACACACAACACGAAACACAACAAATAGATAGCTGTATATACACCACAACACATACATGAATAGAAACTGTTTATTAAGATAAACTAAGCAACTTATAAAAAGAAGAAATGATGCAAGAAGCGGTGGTCTTGACCACCCGGGTATTTTGCATGAATTCTGCGGTGTATATGCAGCTGAGGTGTATATGGAGGTGAATAGTTTTGTGTTTAATTGAATATTTATAACGTGTCAGTGATGTTTAATGAACTTACTTTCCTACGAATCCTGTACTGCCTAAAATACCTAAATGAAATTCACGTTCTTCATCGACGGGAAGCGGTGCGGTCGACGCCATTTTTGTGAGGGAAAGCAGAAGGAAACTTGTNCGAAATAAAAGAAATAAACAAATATGAAACACCTGTCGACGTCTATTCACTGAATCAGCAACAACAGAAACGAAACCAGGCTACGCCACGCTGCGTGTGAGGTGTATGCGGAGGTGGTCATGAACAGGATAAGAAGGAAAAAAAAATAAAATTAATTTTTTCTTTTTTCTTAGAGTAAAATAACTTGAATATATACAAGAAAACAAATAATAACTGAACGCAGACGCACCACACACAGCCACTAGCACACAGTAAAAGCAGAACATTCTACACCCGCGAAGTGCAGAACAGAACACCAGAGCCAACCAACCGCTAGCGTGAGCTGTACAGACACCTGAGATCTTTTTTTAATATATAAATATATTTAATTTATTATTTTTTTATTCATTAAATAAATATTCATACATCTTCGTCCAACACGAATACACTCTCCACTCAACATATATACGCCTCCTTCACCGCGTGTCCAGCACACAACACCGCCCAGGCTCAGTAGCAGATGTAATGCATTTCCCGCAAACATTCAGCGAGATCATCTTCTCTTTGCATTTGTATTTATTAATTTTAAAAAAAAAACTTTATAAGTTTTTTTCCCCCTAAAAAGCCGCACAAATGAGAGCGGAAACATGCAGTCGCCGCCTGACGCCATCCATGCAAGAAGAGCTTCCTCCTGCCACGCTCGTGCTGTATACATAAATATATGTGTGTACACCTGCATATACACTGTGTTGGTAGTTATGCATTATAACTAAGTTATTATGGTCCTTTGTACGCCATTCATTGGTTATTCTGTTGACTTTCTTGGGGTCATCTGTGCAGCCAGGGAAGNATGGTCCTTTGTACGCCATTCATTGGTTATTCTGTTGACTTTCTTGGGGTCATCTGTGCAGCCAGGGAAGCTGCGAGAGTCGATGGTTCTGCGGTGTATGTGAGAGGTGGTTTGGGGTGTCTGCGGATGCATGCACGGTGGCTACGGAGATCCACGGAAGAGTTTACTAATTGTCTAAGGTGTTTGTGCAGGTATTCGTGCATGCATCGATACTGGGCTCGGATACCTTCATGTGGGGTTGCTCAGCGGCAGCAGTAGTAGCAGTATGTGCGCGATAGCGCGGCCTCAGTTTCTGGGGGGCACCGTCGTGATACGCAGCAGAGTCAAAAAAATATTAAGCTACTGATCCCCCCAAGGCAGCGGGTCCCCCTTTCAATCTCTGCGTCTCCTGGATGCAGCAGCATACACGCCTGCGACCGCTGCGTAGAGGAAGCTGCCACACGTAAGTTGTAGCATTCGCTGTTGGTATTTCTGCTGCTAGACAAACCCACGGCCATACTTACCCAACCACCCTCTCGATGCATGCAATAACACTGTAGACAACTGCTCAACACTTCGTTGGCCCTTAGGTACACATGAGGGTAACGACATCAGAAAGGCCAAGCTGCACGTTTCAGCTTGGTAGAGGCGTTTCCTCTCCCTTACAGCCCCAAGTCCCTCCTCAGCTGTTTTGCGAGTGCCTGGAAACAAGACGGGAGGAGACCTGCTTTTAAGGTACAGACAATTGTAACGGGTGTCCTCGATAGCAGCGTCACGAGCTGCAATAAACTCAAAATCATAAAACAGCTGAGATCCTCCAATCACCAGGCTACTTCGGACCGGCGGTTAGGGGCATGCGATCGGTGATCATGCGGCGGCCTGCCACGAGCTGCAACGCAGCCAGCCCCAGCTCATGCTGCAATGCAACCCCAGATGCATGCACAAACAATCCCCACTGCTGCTTGCACTAATACTGTAGACAATTGTTGTGAACTTCGTTGACCATCAGTGGCCAGCCTGCAGGTAAGTGGGAAGACCCAGACCAGCTTCACGCAAACAACGCTACAATGATGCTGACAGTTTCTTCTCTCCTGCAACTCACGACTGTCCTTTTGCTAGCACTACATACATAAGCGGGGCAATTGCAGCACTGCAAACCCTACCTCACAGCAGACCTGTATGCACGTGGAAAATAAGCGGGATACGCTCGCTGGCATATAGTGCATGCGACATTTAGAGAAAACTGTTGTGGTTTAAGTGGGTTTATTTCCTTCTTTCTGCAGAATGCCCTTTTAATAGAGTAGAAAAACCCTCGATACCATGGTTTCTTGCTCTCCAATAGTTTACTGAAACCCGATGTCTGACCCGAAGTTGAACCTGGCAATCGATAGAGCCGTCCTTCATCAGCCAGACACAACAACTTTGCGCCTGCTAGGGAAAGCAGGATGAAAGCGCAGATGTTGTAACCGAGGATATATGACAAACGGCGTTCAGAAGTTGCTTTTAATTCAGCTCAGTTGATCCTCATGGACTGGCAGGCCTTTGCCAAATGCAACCCATGGTCCCAAATTTTATGTTTACCTCCAGCGTGGAGATCCCACCGTATCATAAATGTTTTATTTTTAAACGCTCAGTAGCACCACCCAAATTTCTTCAAACTTTCCGCATAAGAGGGCAGCGACAGTGTTGCAAGAGAGACCAACCGGAGAAACTGGTAACCTCGGTACACAGTGAACGCCAGGGAAAGGTATTGCAAAGCAAGCATATCAAGTTGAATGCCCCGAAGGAGGGCAAGTATGGTTGCCCTGTAACACACGCCACAGGTTTGGCCTGCCACAATAACATGTGATCGAAAGCAGCAGCAGGTATTTGCCGCAGTTCTGACCGTCTTGTTTTCATTTTTGCTTATTCTGTTCCAGTGCTCTGGCAGCTAGCCCATCTTGTGCTTCCTCTTACCCCTTCCTGCGTCCCCCTTTTCTCCAGCAACCTCGGCAGACGAGGTTATCTACAGTTTATGAAGCTATGGGAGACAGAAGTAGCAGATAGCGTGTCAGAGCTAAGTCGAGTGACCCAGCTGCGGGTGCAAATTTGGCGCTTGAAGCCAAACAAGTGCTTGCGGGTTGATTACGGCGCTTTCGCATGCATAAAAAAAGGGCTTCGGCATGTTTACATGCGGGGCCCCTTCTATCATGAATAAAAAGAAGAAGTGCTGCAACTCAGGAGAGACGCCTCTTGCAGCAGAGCCCGCCAAAGCTTGGCAGTTGAATCGATGTGCAACACGAGCAATCGATTTCGGCCGAAGACCATCGTGAGCTGCATTGTACTCAAAAGACTTTGTATAAGAATTCCCTCAACGCAGCATATCCACTTGTCTCCCTGCATAGTGCATACACAAGCATAACGGCCTGGGGCTGGTGTGAAGAAATGGCAGTTTCTTACGCGTTGACAGCGAAGCACACAGAAGAGCCCCTGTTGTGTATGAACTGGCCCTGCAGAGCTGTGCTAATCACTTCGTTTGCAGCCAGTAACGAGTGTTTGTGCAAGCAGAAATACATATACTAATTTCACTGAGCTTTCTACACACCGAGACACGCAAACAACACAAGTCAGCACGCCGCTTTGTACGGCATGCAGCGGCGAGTTTCAAAAGTCTGCTGAGAAAAGAATTTAAATATTTTAATTTTAAAAAGAAAATAATATTATGAATCGCCGCTGTGCTCAGTGGGTGGGTTAACATGCTGAGCCATCCATGCAACACCATACTAAGAGCCCCACTGGCTGCTTACTGGAGAGACCGAGCCAAATGTATTCATTTATTTTATGAAATATGCGTGAAAACAAATTAAATTTCAAAATTCTTTAAAAACTTTGATGAATTTTCTACTGTTAAGTAGCAAGCTTAGCTGTACAGCTTTTGCCCACAGTGAACCGGTGAGATACCAGAGTCTTGTACTAGCCTACAACAGCGGTTTATTCAGTTCTATATAAACCCGAGGAGATAAAAACGTATAAAACTAAATAAAATAAAGAAAAAGAATATAATATTTATGAAAATTCTCCTTGTTCGTGACGGAAAGAAAAGCTAGAAGCGCATATGCTGTTCTGCATTCAGCTTTAGCCAGCCCCAAGCTTTCCCACCAGCGCCTCATCAACGACCAGCAAAAGCCACTTGCAAATATTAAATAAATTAAATTAATATTCTTTTTGCAAATTTAAACCATCAACTTGTTTTTGAATTTGGAGGTTTCCGGTGTTTCATGCCGGTTGTACTGGTGGGCACTACACTACACTCAGACACAACACAACGCTTTCCTGGTGGATTGTTAGCTCATTATATCGAAAAAAAAAGCAGAAAATATCTTTTTTTATTTTATTTTATTCATAAATTTGTCGTTAAACTTATAAATATACACATAACTCCTCTCCCGCTTGCCTGGGTGGCTGCATATTGCATGATCACCNCGTTAAACTTATAAATATACACATAACTCCTCTCCCGCTTGCCTGGGTGGCTGCATATTGCATGATCACCTGTTATATTAGTTCACATTACTCTGGGTGATATTCAGAAAAAAAATTCAACTTTGCACATTCAACTTCATCGGCATCGTCGTTTTTTTTCTACTTTTTTACTTTTTTTTGCATTTTTTTTCATCTTTCTCCTGCTTTCCAGCTGTTCATTTGAATCCTCCTTTCTCAGCCTTTCTTCTGCTGCCGACGGTTCCGCCGTTTCCTGGCGGTTATATATCTTTTTCTGGTTTCTATTTTCTCACGAAGAAGCAGCAGAGAAAATGCAAAAAAAAGAGAAAATGTTTTTTTCTTTTCTGCTTTTGCTTGCATGCGCTGCAGATCCTCTTCTCTAGAGGACGGTGTATGCAAGGAGAAGCAGAGGCACTAATAAATGTGGAGAAAATCCATCAGAAAATAACTTAAATCATTTAAATAAACAAATTAAAAATAAGGAAATAAAAAATAAAACAACATTGGCGTCAAACGGGGGGTCTACGTTTCGTCTTCCTCTCGCTGCACCATGGCGATTCAGCCGGACCAGCTGTGTAAAGGTGAGAAACCTCAAAATAAATAAAATAAATGCATTTATTTTGCTTTTTATAATTTATTTTCTGCTTTTTCATGATTAATACTCCAACTTTTACGCTGCATCCTCCCGCCCTGTGGCCTGTGTACGTTCTAGTTGCTCCTGCCGAAGCACATTAAACAGAAGCTAGGGTTTAGGGTTTAGGGTTTAGGGTTTAGGGTTTACGATAAACAAATATATTAAAAAAAAATAGAAAAACAGAAATTATGCATTTTCTGTGCACTTTCATTTTATTCTTTTTTCTGGTTTCGTCTTCTCGCTTGCCAGCTGTTGATGCTTTCTTTCTCTCTTGCTTGTGCTCTGTTTGCTTCTTTAATCCTCCTTTTGGTGTTTTATTTA
>NW_013575294.1:7153-8763 GCF_000499745.2 Eimeria mitis | reverse complement strand
TAATTTATTTTCTGCTTTTTCATGATTAATACTCCAACTTTTACGCTGCATCCTCCCGCCCTGTGGCCTGCGTACGTTCTAGTTGCTCCTGCCGAAGCACAGTAAACAGAAGCTAGGGTTTAGGGTTTAGGGTTTAGGGTTTAGGGTTTAGAGTTTACGATAAACAAATATATCAAAACAAAATAGAAAAACACAAATTATGCATTTTCTGTGCACTTTCATTTTATTCTTTTTTCTGGTTTTGTCTTCTCGCTTGCCAGCTGTCGATGCTTTCTTTCTCTCTTGCTTGTGCTCTGTTTGCTTCTTTAATCCTCCTTTTAGTGTTTTATTTATTTAAATTAAATTAAATTAAATTAAATTATTTTATTTTATTTTATTTTATTTGTTTTCTTTCTTTTTGCTTCTCCTTTATGCCTCTTGCAGTGCTTGAGGGCTCATACAGTCCAAATGCGGAAGTCAGAGGCCAGGCAGAGGCGGTGCTGAAATCGGTAAGATTAAATAAATAAATAAATAAATAAATAAATAGATAAATAAATAAATTAAATAAATAAATATTTATTTGTTTATTTGTTTTCTTTTTTTAAATTACTTTTGTTTATTTGTATGCTCTATTTATTTATTTTTTTGTTCATTACCTTTGTCTAGTTGTCTGTTTGTGTATTACTTTATTATATATATATATATATATATATATATATATATATATATAAACTATATGTCTATATATCTACATATATATATATATAAACTATATATATATATATATATAAATAGTTTATAGCTATTCGTATTTATTTGCTTTTTGCATACTTCTGTATTTCTTATTATTCGTATTTAAAATAACACAAGTTCATTGCTCCCATTTATTTATTTATTTATTTATTTATTTATTTTTTATTTATTAATTAATTAATTAATTAATTAATTAATTTATTTATTTATTTATTTATTTATTTATTTATTTATTTATTTATTTATTTATTTATTTGTTTCGTTTGCTTCTCTGCTGGCATTCGTTCGTTGCATATTGAAATTCAATTCAATTGGAAATTTCTGCGGCAACCAGAGAAACCAAAAAAAAAAACAACAAACAAAAATAAATAAAAATAAATAAAAATAAATAAAATAAATAAAATAAATAAAATAAATAAAACAAATAAAATAAATAAAATAAATAAACATATACCAGTGAAAAAAAAAACAAACAGCAGAAAGCAAGAAAGAAGAACAACGCCGTTGCACTGCCTGCGCTCTGTGCCTGTTTCTCTTTGCTTTCTCCTTGAAATAATATAAAAAAATAAATAAATAAAAAGTAAATAAAAATAAATAAATAAAAAAATAAATAAATACACAAATTTTTCTCTTTGTTTTCTCTGTTTGCTGCTGTTTCAGCTATCCCCTACAAAGGGTCTTCTCACCGCCTTAGTGGATATCATTAGACACGATGAGGTAATAAGGGTTTAGGGTTTAGGGTTTAGGGTTTAGGGTTTAGGGTTTAGGGTTTAGGGTTTGGGGTTTATTGTATATACTGTGTGGGTTGTGTGTAGTTTATTTTTTTCGTTTTCCGTTCGCTTTTATACAGCTGTTATTTATCTCCTTTCTATATGGAT
>NW_013575294.1:6985-7053 GCF_000499745.2 Eimeria mitis | reverse complement strand
CTGTTTCAGCTATCCCCTACAAAGGGTCTTCTCACCGCCTTAGTGGATATCATTAGACACGATGAGGT
>NW_013575294.1:5888-6140 GCF_000499745.2 Eimeria mitis | reverse complement strand
TTTTTTTTTTTTTTTTTTTTTGGGTCAGTGAATGCAGAACCATAAAACATATCGCGTTAGCTGTATTGAGTGTATTTGTTTATTCTTCTTTTTTTTTGTTTTTTGTTTATTTTTGTCGTTTTTCTTTTATTTACTTATTTGTATAATAAAATCAATAACAACAGCAAAAACAGTAATATAAACAACAGCAACAACAATAAAAACAAAAATATTAAAACTAATAAAAACAACAATATATACTTATATATATAC
>NW_013575294.1:5000-5788 GCF_000499745.2 Eimeria mitis | reverse complement strand
ATATATATATATATATATACATATATATATATATACATATATATATATATATATATATATATATATGTATATATATAAGAATAATAATAAAGAAAATAAAGTACTAATAAAACCCAAAACAACAAAAACAACGACAAAAAGAATAAAAAAAAAAAAGAAGAATAATAAAAACAAAAACAAAAACAAAAAAAAAACAAAAAGAAAAAATATATTTGTGTGTGTGTATGTGTGTAGGTGGCCTTCTATATTAGATGCAGTATGCTACGATATATCTGCATGCACAGATCCATCAATATTATATAATAGTTTATGTGTATTAAGGAAATTAATATGTATATATGAGTATAAAGATAGAGACAACAGAAAAGCAATAAATAATATAATAGAAAAAACATGGCCGTTGCTGCTGCCTGTAGCCACAAATATATTATATCAAGGAAAATATACAAACACAGAATATATTATTTTATTTAAAATTATAATTAAAATTTATTGGGCTGCAACACAACTCTGTCTAGCTACATCTCCCCTCATACTCTCCACCATTGATCCCTGGTTTGAGCTCCTCTCTGCATGCATACGACTACCAGGTAATCTATACCACCCATGCATGCATGCATGCATGCATGCATGCATGCATGCATGTGTGTGTGTGTGTGTGTGTGCATGCATGCATGTGTTTATGTATGCATGCATGTGTGTATGTATGCATGCATGCATGCATGTGTGTATGTATGCATGCATGTGTGTATGTATGCATGCATAAACTTGTATTACAGTCTTCCATC
>NW_013575294.1:4780-4978 GCF_000499745.2 Eimeria mitis | reverse complement strand
ATATATATATATATATATATATATATATATATATATATATATATATATATATATATATATTTATAAATATTTATTGTGTTATATATAGAGCCATAGAATCAATTCTGACATTTGTATAAAATCTGCTGATTGTTTATTGCGGTGTATGTACAGCCTAAGAAGGCCACTGCATGCATGCATCAAAAACAACAGTTTAAA
>NW_013575294.1:4044-4700 GCF_000499745.2 Eimeria mitis | reverse complement strand
CTGCTGCTGTTGCTGCTGCTGCTGCTGCTGCTGCTGCTGCTGCTGCTGCTGCTGCTGCTGCTGCTGCAGTGTCGGCATCACTGCTAGCGAGTACGCCTGTTGAGGAGCGGGGTGAGTTGGGTTTATATAAAGCGAAGAAGTGCGCGCTGCAGATAATACAACGGGTGTTTTGTCGTTTTGGCGATCAAAAAATATTAAAAAGAGAAAAAAAAAAAACAGAAAAAGATGCAGATGCAATGATGAAAGCATATGGTGAACATTTTATTAACAATTGGGCTCGAAGACTAACAGAAGAGCTGCTGCTGCTGCTGCAGCAGCACGTACAATACGAACAGCAGCAACAGCAGCAGCAGCAACAGCAGCAGCAGCAGCAGCAGCAGCAGCAGCAGCAGCAGCAGCAGCAGGGGGAGGTGGTGTGGTTGTCTCCGCGTATGATGAATCTAACCCTACAATATCTATCTCGCGCAATAGAGAACGCGTGTCTATACACCCCAATAATAAAACCTTTTGGGGAGTTTTTAGTTTTTTCTGTTTGTTTACCTTTAATGCATTACTCTGCTGATGATGAAGATACATGGAATACAGAACCAATTGAATTTATAAGAAGACAAAACGACCCCCTTGAGGCCTTCTCTCAACCCAGAGAAGCTGGTAAC
>NW_013575294.1:3759-3944 GCF_000499745.2 Eimeria mitis | reverse complement strand
TTTTTTTTTTTTTTTTTTTTTTTTTTTTTTTTTTTTTTTTGGGTTTTGGGACGCTTTTTGCTTGTGCTCTGCGTTTGTTTGTTTTTTTGTTTTTTTGTTTTTTTGTTTTTGTTTTCTGCTGCTGTTGCATTTGCTGCTTCTCGTCCTGTTGCTGCACTTGCTGCTGCTGTGCTTCTCCTCTCATT
>NW_013575294.1:2572-3659 GCF_000499745.2 Eimeria mitis | reverse complement strand
TTTTTTTTTTTTTTTTTTTTTTTTTTTTTTTTTTTTTTTTTTTTTTTTTTTTTTTTCCTGCTTGCGCGTTTGTTTGTTTATTTATCTATTTATTTGTTTTTTTGTTTTTTTTTGTTTTTTTGTTTAATGTTTTTGTTTTCTGCTGCTGTTGCATTTGCTGTTGTTGCATTTGCTGCTGCTTCTGCTTCTCGTCCTGTTGCTGCATCTGCTGCTCCTCCTGCTGCTGCATTCGCTGCAACTACTGCTGCTGCTGCTGCTGCTGCTGCTGCTGCTGCTGCTGCTGTTGCTTGTGTGTGGTGCAGCAATAGAATTTGTGAAGAATTTGGTTCGTTACCGTGCGAAGGATTTCTTAGAGCCTATGTTTGTTGCGGTGCACCGTGTGTGCTCTGAATACAAGCAAGCAACCGAAGCAGCAGCAGCAGCAGCAGCAGCAGCAGGACCAGCAGCAGCAGAAGTATCAGCAGATCTATGCCGAGCAAAAGACGGAGCATTGATGCTTGCTGGTGCTATATGTGATAGATTAACGTCAAAAAAAAGAAGAGCTCCTATTGAGGGTTTTCTTTCTTCTTTTGTATTGCCTGATTTACAGTCAAAAAATAAATTTTTACGGCTAAGAGCATGTTGGGTGTATGAGGTGTATATAGAGAGAGTAGATAAGTGGATAGATATAGCATCATTGATAGATGCATATAATAAAATGTTTATTTTATTATGTGATAGAGAGCTACCTGTACGTGTACAAGCTGGTGTTTCAATAAAAGTTTTTTTCGGTATTTCTGTGCCGCAGCTGCAACAAACAATAACACCAAATCTACGCTTACTAGCAGAACGTTTATTTACACTGATGCACGATATAGATCACGATCAGCTTGTATGTACACTGGAGCAGTTAGTAGTTACAAATGAAGAACATATATCTCCTATAGCTAAAGATCTAACTGCTGCTCTTGCTGCTGCACTACTCGCTATGCTAGATAGAGAAGGAGCAGCACAAAAAAATAAAGATACAGATGCAGAAGATGATGCTAGTTTTGCTTCTATCGCCGTTATGAGTACTCTCAAAACGTAAGCTTTTATTTATTTTTAT
>NW_013575294.1:2145-2561 GCF_000499745.2 Eimeria mitis | reverse complement strand
TTTTTTTTTTTTTTTTTTTTTTTTTTTTTTTTTTTTTTTTTTTTTTTTTTTTTTTTTTTTTTTTTTGCTCACTTTTAGCCGCAAAATGACAAAAAATAACACATACATGTTTCAGGTGTACGTACACCCCAGCTGCACTCGATTTGTTTTTTGTTGATTTTTAAAATAATTTAATGCAGTTTATATATTTCTTATGTAATCATCATCACTAAAAAACACCAAACAAGCAATGGGGTTGTCTTTTTATTTATTCTGCTGCTGCTGTTGCTGCTGCTGTTGCTGCTGCTGTTTCTTTTCTTGTTTCTATCCTTATTTACTGTTTTTATTTCTGTTTCCGTTGTTCATATTTCTCCTACCCTTGCTTCTGCTGCTGCTGCTGCTGCTGCTGCTGCTGCTGCTCATGCTGCTTCTCTTTC
>NW_013575294.1:1637-2117 GCF_000499745.2 Eimeria mitis | reverse complement strand
TGCTGCTGCTGCTGCTGCTGCTGCTGCTGCTGCTGCTGGTGTTTTTTTTTTTTTTCAGGGTGTTGGGTACAGTAACGGAGACGCCTCACGTGTATGCTGAGATTCTTGCTGATGTTGTGCCTGCATTAGATGTATTATTAACAGTCGATTGTATTGATCACCTAGAAGATACATTATCTATATTATTATATTTTACTTTTTATTTACCTACACCATTTCCTCCTAAACTATGGGAGTATTTCTCTATTCTTTTTACAGCTGTATGCGGCCAGCAGCAGCAGCAACAGCAGCAGCAGCAGCAGCAGCAGCAGCAGCAGCAGGATGAAGGAGTAGAGTGGGGATGGGCTGCTGACCATCTAGAACAAATGCTACCAATATTAAATAACTTTATTTCGCGGGACCACCAAACATTTGCACAAAAAAAAACAAAAAATGAAATACCTTATTCCAGGTGTATCCTCATGATGGCTGAAACTTGTA
>NW_013575294.1:1371-1537 GCF_000499745.2 Eimeria mitis | reverse complement strand
AGTGGGGATGGGCTGCTGACCATCTAGAACAAATGCTACCAATATTAAATAACTTTATTTCGCGGGACCATCAAACATTTGCACAAAAAAAAACAAAAAATGAAATACCTTATTCCAGGTGTATACTCATGATGGCTGAAACTTGTATAAAAGATGCAGACGAAGT
>NW_013575294.1:929-1271 GCF_000499745.2 Eimeria mitis | reverse complement strand
TTTATTGTTTTCGGTTTTGTTTTTTTTTTAGTTTGGGGGTTTTGGTGGTGGCGGTGGTTTTTTGTTTTTTCTCTTTTTTTGCTTTTGTTCGTTTTTTGCTGCTGTTTTTCTTTCTTGTTGTTTCTTTTTCTGTTTTTTGTTTCTTTTTGTTTTTTATTTTGTTCTTTTGTTGTTTCTTTTTGTTTTTTATTTTGTCGTTTTGCTTTTTTTGTTCTTTTTTTGTTGTTGCATCTGTTTTTTATTTAGTTGTATTACTTTTTTTGCCTTTCATTTTGTTGTTCTGTTGTTTCTTTTTGTTTTTTTATTTTTTTTATTTTGTCTTTTTGTTGTTTCTTTTTGTTT
>NW_013575294.1:0-829 GCF_000499745.2 Eimeria mitis | reverse complement strand
TTTATTGTTTTCGGTTTTGTTTTTTTTTTAGTTTGGGGGTTTTGGTGGTGGCGGTGGTTTTTTGTTTTTTTTTTTTTCTTGTTTTTGTTCGTTTGTTGCTGCTGTTTTTCTTTCTTGTTTCTTTTTCTGTTTTTTGTTTCTTTTTGTTGTTTATTTTGTTCTTTTGTTGTTTCTTTTTGTTTTTTATTTTGTCGTTTTGCTTTTTTTCTTTTTTTTTGTTGTTGCATCTGTTTTTTGTTTAGTTGTATTACTTTTTTTGCTTTTCATTTTGTTGTTTTGTTGTTTCTTTCTGTTTTTTTTTTGTTTTTTATTTTGTCGTTTTATTGTTTCTTTTTGTTGTTTATTTTGTTGTTTTATTATTTCCTTTCGTTTTCTCTTTTGCAGCTTAATATTTGTGTGTCTTTGTTAATATTTTCGTGGTTTTATTTTGTTTTTTTTTGTTTTTTTTTTGTGTATTTTGTTTTATGTTTGTGTGTATGTATGTGTATATTATAGGTTGAGGCTTGTTTAGGATTACAGCTTCTTTCTTCTTTATTTATTGCTGCTGCTGCATATCGTTATATTGATGATCTGTTGCTGCCTACAATAGAGTTAGTATGGGTGTGGGTAGAGGAGACACAAAGAGAAAAAAAAACAATAGATAAAGCAACAAAAAGATATTTTATTCTTTTCTTTTCTTCTCTTTTTATATACTCTCTTGAGCTGTCTATACAGCTCCTACACGAAAAAGAAATACTGCAACCCCTACTCACATTCGTCCTAGATAATGCGGCTCTTGTTGAGGCGTAAGATATATATATAAATATATAAATATATATATATATATATA
>NW_013575293.1:2210-2506 GCF_000499745.2 Eimeria mitis | reverse complement strand
GGCAGCAACAGCAGCAGCAGCAGCCGTGGCAGCAGCAGCAGCATCAACTGCTGCTGCTGCTGCTGCTGCTACATACAGCCGGGATACTGCAGCCGACCCCATGCGGACGTGCTTCTTAGCAGCACGAGCAGCAGCAACAGCAACAGCAGCAGCAGCAGCAGCAGCTGTTTCCTAGGCGCCAAGGCGCCTCTCTGCTGCTGCTGCTGCTGCTGCTGCTGCAGCTCTTGCTGCTGCACCAAAGATGATTCCGCCGGGGGCTGCGAGCAGCCGCTCCCTCCCGCACCGCTACAGGTATG
>NW_013575293.1:0-2110 GCF_000499745.2 Eimeria mitis | reverse complement strand
CCAAAGATGATTCCGCCGGGGGCTGCGAGCAGCCGCTCCCTCCCGCACCGCTACAGGTATGTGCTGCTGCCGCAGCAGCAGCAGCAGCAGCAGCAGCTGCTGCTGCTGCTGCAGCAGGAGCCGCAGCAGCAGCAGCAGGAGCCGCAGCCGCAGCAGCAGCAGCAACGTCAACGATGAAGTGTTTGTGTGTGGTGTGTTGTGCAGCCGAGCGAGGCTCCATAGACGTCTAGCTAGTCGCAGCAGCAGCAGCAGCAGCAGCAGGAATGGCAGCAGCAGCAGCAGCAGCAACCGCAGCAGCAGCAATGACAGCCTCCTCAGCAGAAGCAGCAGCAGAGTTTTGTTTCCCCTTCCCGCCCACAGCAGCAGCAAGCGGACGAGCTGTTTGCGTAGGACGCAGCAACAGCAGCAACTGCAGCAGCAGCAGCAGCAACCGCAGCAGCAGCAGCAGCAACAGCAGCAGCAGCAGGAAGCAACAACAGACTCTGAGTCTACGGGTGTGTATTGGCATCCATCACGTCGTCAAAAGCATCAGCAGCAGCAGCAGCAGCAGCAGCAGGAGAAGCAGCAGCTGCTGTCTCGTGAATCTGCAGCAGCACCTCTGTCTGCACCCCATCAACAGCAGCAGCAGCAGCAGGAGCAGCAGCAGCAGCGGGGGTGGTGTATAGGGTTGCTGCGGCTGCTGCCTGTGTCTGTCTCTAGCTTGCCTCTGTTTATTGTTACTTATGTTGCTTATTCTTCTCTCTATAGCACAAGAAAACCTATAAGTATAGTGAAGGGGGCCCTCAATGCTTCTTTGGGTTTGTCTACACAAACGCTGGGGTGTATAGACACCTCGTTTTTGTTTTGTTATGCTGTTGGCCAGCTGCTGCTGCCGCTGCTGCTTGCTGCTGTGCCGCAGCAGCACTCTGCTGTTTTTATTTCTCTTTGTTTTATGTTCTCTGCTGCTGCAACAGCAGCATTCGCATGCTGCAGCAGCAAGTACCTGCTGCTGCTGCTTTGGGGCTTCAATGGCCTCGCGCATGCACCGCTCTTCCCGCTGCTGCTGCAGTATGTATCTGCTGCTGTTGCTGCTGAGAATAGAGGAGCAGCTCTAGGACTGTGGACCACCTCCCAGCAAACAGGTATTCTTGCTGCTGCTGTTGCTGTTGCTGTTGCTGCTGTTGCTGCTGTTGCTGCTGTTGTTGCTGCTGCTGTTGCTGTTGTTGCAGCGTTTGTACTGCTGTTGCTGCTGCTGTTGTTGCCGTTGCTGCTGCTGCTGTTGCTGCTGCTGTTCTTGCCGTTGCTGTTGCTGTTGTTGCCGTTGCAGCTGTTGCTGCTGTTGCTGCTGCTGTTGTTGCCGTTGCTGCCGTTGCTGTTGCTGCTGTTCCTGTTGCTGCGTTTGTGCTGCTGTATCTGCTGCTCTAGTGTTCCGACTGTTGTTGCTGCTGCTGTTGCTGCTGCTGCTGCTTTTGTCTTTGCTTCGTTTTGTTGTCGTCGGTTTGTTTTATATATATGTGGAAACAACGCTCATTCGCTGCTGCTGTTGCTGCTGCTATTGCTGTTGCTGTTGCTGTTGCTGCTGCAGGGGCGATGGCTGCAACTGCTGTTGCTGCTGTGGTGGAAGCAGCACTTGGGTGGCGGCAGGTCTTCTTTTGTGCTGCTGCTGCAGCAGCAACAACATCCGTGCTGCTGCTGTATCTGCTGCCTTGGAGCAGCAAGAAGGCCCTGCAGCAGCAGCAGCAGCAGCAGCAGCAGCAGCTGGAGCTGCAGGAGCAGCCGCAGCAAGGACAAGAGGAGGCTCTCGAGGAAGCTGCAGCGGCAGCAGCAGCAGCAGCAGCAGCAGACAAACCAGAGTTTGAACAGCAGCAGCAGCAGCAGCAGCAGCAGCAACTGGCGGATGAGGATCAGGAGAAGCTGCTGTGGGAGTTAGGGCCGCAGCAGGTGGCGCTGCAGCAGCAGCAGCTGGCGCTGCTGCAGCAGCACCAACTCGCGCTGCTGCAGCAGCAGCTACACTCTCCTGATTGTCTTGTTTGCTTCAAGCCCCAAGAGGCTGCATGCGTAGAGATGGGGGGGACAGGGGAGAGCAGCAGCATAGCAGCAACAACTGTTGCAGGCACCTTCAGCAGCAGCA
>NW_013575292.1:2067-2687 GCF_000499745.2 Eimeria mitis | reverse complement strand
TGCTGCATCCTACTGCTGCTGCTGCATATACACTTGCTGCTGTTTATAGTGTATATACACCTCTTATGTCGCCACAAATATATATATATATACAAAAGACAGCAGCAAAAGAATATATAGGTAGATTGATTGGTTTATGTATGTCTTTTGGTGGGTTTGTCTCTCTTCTTTCTTCTCCTTTATTTGAGCTGTCTCTTTATAATAAATACAGTTTTGTTTTTATTGTTTCTCTCTTTATTTTTCTCTCTTTTCTCTCTTTTGGGCTTGTTGCTGCTGCAACACAAGCAGCACACAAAACGCAGACAAACAAATACGCACACCCTGCTGCTGCTGCTGCTGCTGCTGCTGCAGAAGCAGCAGAACCAGAACCAGCAGCAGCAGCAGCAGCAGCAGCTTCCAATACACCAACACCCGCAGCAGCAGCTGCAGCAGCAGCAGCAGCAGCAGCAGGAGCTGCTGCTGCTGCTGCTGCTGCTGCTGCTGATGGTGATCATATACAACCGCAACAAACCGTTCGTCTCTAACCGCAGCAGCAAAAGCTGCCACACCTTCCTCTTGCTGCTGCTGCTGCTGCAGCAGCAGCAGCAGCAGCAGCAGCAGCAGCAGCAGGAGGAAGCAAA
>NW_013575292.1:1483-1967 GCF_000499745.2 Eimeria mitis | reverse complement strand
GGCTTGTTGCTGCTGCAACACAAGCAGCACACAAAACGCAGACAAACAAATACGCACACCCTGCTGCTGCAGCTGCTGCTGCAGCAGAACCAGCAGAACCAGAACCAGCAGCAGCAGCAGCAGCAGATACCAATACACCAACACCCGCAGCAGCAGCTGCAGCAGCAGCAGCAGCAGCAGCAGGAGCTGCTGCTGCTGCTGCTGATGATGCTGGTGATCATATACAACCGCAACAAACTGTTCGTCTCTAACCGCAGCAGCAAAAGCTGCCACACCTTCCTCTTGCTGCTGCTGCAGCAGCAGCAGCAGCAGCAGCAGCAGCAGCAGCAGGAGGAGGAAGCAACACACCCGCAGCGACAGCAGCGCAAATCAAAGGAACAATCAGCAGCAAAAACAGCACTGCTGCCGTCTCCGAAGCAGCAGCAGCAGCAGCAGCAGCAGCAGCAGCAGCAGCAGCAGCAAGTGGTGCTGCTGCTGCTGTTGA
>NW_013575292.1:1261-1383 GCF_000499745.2 Eimeria mitis | reverse complement strand
AGCAGCAGCAGCAGCAGCAGCAGCAGCAGCAGCAGCAGCAGCAGCAGCAAGTGGTGCTGCTGGTACTGCTGCAGCTGCAGCTGTTGCTGCTGCCGTTAATGCCGCTGCTGCTCAGCCGAGGC
>NW_013575291.1:710-2419 GCF_000499745.2 Eimeria mitis | reverse complement strand
GCAGCAGCAACAACAGCAGAAGGAACAAATGGATAGAGACAAAAGCATACAAGAGAAACAGCAGCAGCAGCAAACAGTTGCTGCTGCTGTTGCTGCTGGGGGAGAAGAAGCAAATGCACTGGAGCAGCCAAGCAGCAGCAGCAGCAGCAGCAGCAGCAGCAGCAGCAGCATAAGCAGCAGCAGAAAGGAAGTGAACTGCAAGCCTGCTCTCGAGCTGCTGCTGCTGCTGTGCAGCAGCGACACCCCAGCAGCACTATATGAGTCGTTGCTGCTGCCAGTGCTGCAGAGTTTACTGCTGCTGCTGCAGCAGCCATCGCTTGCTGCTGCTGCTGCTGCAGTAGCTGCTGAGCTGTCTATACACCCCAGAGCTAGAAAAGAACTCGCGCGGCTAGCAGCAGCAGATGAAACAACAGGGGGGTTGCTGCTGCATTGGGGAGCATCAGCAGCAGCAGCAACAGCAGCAAAAGCAGCAGCAGCAGCAGCAGCAGCAGCAGCAGCAAAAGAAAAAGTTGCTGCTGCCTGCAGCAAGGAAGAAGGCTGTGCATTAGCGCTGCAGCAGCACATCTGCTCCAAAGCAGAATATATCCTGCAGCAGCAGCAGCAGCAGCAACAGCAGCAGCAGCAGCAGCAGCAGCAGCAGCAGTTGCTAGCTGCAGCTCGGAGGTGTCTATGCAACTTTGCCCTCGAAGCGCCGATGCGGCGGGCGCTGCAGCAGCAGCTGCAGCAGCAGCTGCAGCAGCAGCAGCAGCAGCAGCGGCGGGGAGAGCCGTTGCTGCTGCAGGCGCTGCTGCCAACAGCAGAGGAGGCAGCAGCTGCTGCTGCAGCAACACCAGCAGCAGCAGCAGCAGCAGCAGCAGCAGCAATCGGCAGCAAGTTGGATCTGCTGATAAATTTAACTAAGAGCCAACAAATAAGAAAAGAAATATGCAGCAGCAACTCAGCAGCACAGCAGCTCGCGTTGCTGCTGCATGCATTGACATCCAGCAGCAGCAGCAGCAGCAGCAGCACCAGCAGCAGCAGCAAGAAGCAAGGTGCAGCAGCAGCAGCAGCTACTGTTCCGGTGCTGCTGCTGCAGCTGATGGCTCCAGGACACCGCAGGCTGCTGCTGCTAAACCAACTCTTTGGTTTGCTGCTGAACCTCACCACAGATGCTGCTGCTGCTGCTTCTGCTGCTGCTGCATTTTTGAATGGCCTGTGCCTCTCAGAGGTTGCTGCTGCTGCTGCTGCTGCGTTTGCTGCTACACAAGCTATAGCAGCAGCAGCAAAGGCAAACGTAGCTTACGATGCAGCAGCAGCAGCAGCAGCAGCTCAGCTGCTGCAGCGATCCCTCTCTGTTGCAGCTCGCATGCTCCAGCACCAGCAGCAGCAGCAACCCCAGCAGCCGCAGCAGCAGCAGCAGCAGCAGCAGCAGCAGCAGCAGATGAGAGTTCCTGCTGCTGTGCTGCAGGCTGAAGCAGCAGCAGTGGCAGTAATAAGAAGTGCTGTTGCTGCTGGCTCTTGGGGTGCTGCAGCAGCAGCAGCAATCCGATTGTTGTCTGTGTCTGCGCAGCAGCAGCAGCTGCTGGAGAGAGCAGCAGCAGCAGCAGCAGCAGCAGCAACAACAACAAAGACAAAGCCTGCTGCTGCAGAAGAGCGGCAGCTGCTGCTCACCGATCTGCTGCCGCTGCTGCAGCGCCTGCTGCTGCTGCTTATTTCAAAGGGGCGCAGCG
>NW_013575291.1:0-507 GCF_000499745.2 Eimeria mitis | reverse complement strand
AGCAGCAGCAGCAGCAGCAGCAGCAGCAGCAGCAGCAGCAGCAGCAGCAGCAGCAGCAGGAGCAGCAGCTGGTGCCTCTGCTGCAGGCAGCAGCAGAAGCTCTAGACTTCGAGCAGCAGCAGCAGGTGCAGCGCAACGCAGCAATTTGCATCGCCACAGCAGTGCAGCATTCTGAGGTGTATAGGCACCTCCTATGGAGACAGCCCCTCATCACCAAAGTCATCGCTTCGGCTAGGCACGGGATACAGGCCAGAACCAGCTAGCTAGCTAGCTAGCTAGAGAGCTAGCTAGCTAGCTAGCTGGATAGGTAGCTAGCTAGCTAGCTGGATAGCTGGGTAGGTAGCTGGGTAGGTAGCCGGATAGCTAGCTAGCTGGCTGGCTAGCTGGGTAGCTAGCTAGCTAGCTGGCTGGCTAGCTGGATAGATAGCTAGCTAGCTGGGGGGGTAGCTAGCTAGCTGGGTAGCTAGCCAGCAGCGAACAGCAACTACACCCAGCTAGCGCTCAGCT
>NW_013575289.1:2502-2600 GCF_000499745.2 Eimeria mitis | reverse complement strand
TTTTTTATATTTTATTTTTATTTATTTATATTTATTTTCTATTTATTTTCATTTATTTTCCTTTTCGTTTTCTTTATACGCATCTTCATCTCCGCGCT
>NW_013575289.1:2231-2402 GCF_000499745.2 Eimeria mitis | reverse complement strand
TTTTTTATATTTTATTTTTATTTATTTATATTTATTTTCTATTTATTTTCATTTATTTTCCTTTTCGTTTCCTTTATACGCCTCTTTATCTCTGCGCCGCGCCGATCCGCTGCTAGGCGGCAGCAGCACGACAGTTGTCTGTTGCTGCTGCTGCTGCTGCTGCTGCTGCTT
>NW_013575289.1:1868-2158 GCF_000499745.2 Eimeria mitis | reverse complement strand
GTTTGTATCTGGCGAGGGGTCTAGGGTACTGGAGAAAAAGAGGGGGGGTTAGGGGCCCCTCGCTAGCGCATCAGCTGCAGCAGCTATGGGGCCCCCCCCCCAGCAGGGGCCCCTAGGAGGGTCCAGCGATGCAGGGGCCCCCCTGCTCCCCCAGGGGGCCCCCCCAGCCTCTGCTGCATCGAGTAGGGGCCCCCCTGCAGCCCGGGGGGCCCCCCTAGAAGGAGAAGCAGAGGCGGTGGTTGTGGTGGTGTCTAGCCCCTCTAACACCGACGCAGCAGCAGCACCACCAC
>NW_013575289.1:1273-1768 GCF_000499745.2 Eimeria mitis | reverse complement strand
AGAAGCAGAGGCGGTGGTTGTGGTGGTGTCTAGCCCCTCTCACACCGACGCAGCAGCAGCACCACCACCAGCATCATCATCATCATCAGCAGCAACAGCAGCAGCAGCAGCAGCAGCAGCTGCTGCTGCTGCTGCTGCTGCTGCTCCTCTGGAGTCTCCTCTTCTCTCTGATTCCTGTGTACATATACGCAGCTGCTTCATTTGCCTTGAGGGGCCCCGCAGAGGCAGAAGGGGGGCCCCCCCCAAGCTGCTGCATCCATGCTGTACCCAGTGCTTCGCTGTCGTACACGAAAAATGCTGGTAAGAAATATATATTACAAGCTAGCTAGCTAGCTAGCTAGCTAGCTAGCTAACTATGTATATATGTAGCTAGCTAGCTAGCTAGCTAGCTAGCTAGCTAGCTTAACTAGCTAGTTATCCCTTTAGCTAGCTAGCTAGCCATTTGATCACCCAGTGGGTTATACAGCTAGCTAGCTAGCTAGCTAGCTATCTATC
>NW_013575289.1:744-1062 GCF_000499745.2 Eimeria mitis | reverse complement strand
ATAAATAAATAAATAAATAAATAAATAAATAAATAAATAAATAAATTTATAAATTAATTAATTAAGTTTAGATTGGTTAGTGTGTTGGGAAAGGGAGAGAAAGAAAGCAGAAAAAAAACGGTTGTAGCGGTTGCTGCAGCAACAGATATATCTGCTGCTGCTGCTGCTGCTGCTGCTGCTGCTGCTGCTGCTGCTGCTGCTGTTATTGTTGCTGCTGCTGCTGCTGCTGCTGCTGCTGCTGCTTGAACTACAGCATCTCATACATCTCCATTTCTTGTGCTTCTGCTGCTGCTGCTTCTGCTGCTGCTTCTCCTGCTG
>NW_013575289.1:0-641 GCF_000499745.2 Eimeria mitis | reverse complement strand
CCCAGCAGCTGCAGGAGGAGCTGCTGGCTTCTCTTAGTAGGCTGCTGATAGATGAAGACACAGCACCGCAACACCCCTTTTGCTCTGGGTTGTAAGAAATAAGTTTATTTATTTATTTTATTTTATTTTATTTTATTTTGTTTTTGTTTATTTTGTTTTATTTTGTTTTGTTTTTGTTTATTTTATTTATTTATTTGTTTTTTTGTTTTTTTGTTTTTTTATTTATTTAGTTTTTTATGTTGAGGGAGCTGTTGATAGATGAAGACACAGCACCGCAACACCCTTTTTGCTCTGGGTTGTAAGAAATAATTTTATTTATTTTATTTTATTTTATTTTATTTTATTTTGTTTTTGTTTATTTTGTTTTATTTTATTTTATTTTGTTTTTGTTTATTTTATTTTATTTTGTTTTTGTTTATTTTATTTATTTATTTGTTTGTCTCTTTTTTCTCTGTCTTTTTATCTATCTTTTTATGTATTTATTTATTTTTTTATATAGAGGTGGCTGCTTATAGATGAAGACACAACACCACCGCATGCTTCTCGCTATTTATTTATTTATTTATTTATCTATTTTATTTATTTATTTATTTTATTTATTTATTTATTTTATTTATTTATTTATTTTATTTATTTATTTA
>NW_013575288.1:1401-2601 GCF_000499745.2 Eimeria mitis | reverse complement strand
ATATATATATATATATATATATATATATGTATACATATACAGGAGGATCGTGTTGTAAAACTATTGAAAGTGACAAAACCTAAACCAAACTAAAACAAACTAAAACAAATAACTAACTAACTAAATAACTAAATAAACAAATAAACAAATAAATAAATAAATAAATAAATAAACAAATAAACAAATAAATAAATAAATAAATAAATAAATAAATGTGTGTGTGTATACAGGAGGATCGTTTTGTAACATTACTGAAGGTGATTCAGTTGGAGATGTATCAAGAGTTGAGTCGATATTTTCGTGTAGTGCATGCACAAATGTTTAGTACTTTTAATGTAGTAGCGGGTGTACAGGATTTCTTTGATAATATATTACCTCAGAAGATATCTATAAAAGCATCACGTTTATTAAATAGTTGTTTAGAGTTAAACAAGGTGCATATACACCCCAAAAACCAGCAACATTTTAATATATTATTACCCCCCAAAACTACATTTCATCTTCTTAAATTATTATATAAATATAGAATAGATAATGATATATATATACATGATATTTTATCTATTATAAATAAAATACAGGGACTGCAACAGCAACAGCTGCAGGTACACCTCATACTTAAAATATTTATAGATTTACAAATTATTGAGCCGAAATATACAAAAGAAACAGATATAGAAATCTTTATTGATGGGACTGCTATCAGAGAGGTAATTCATTTATTTATTTATTTATTTATTTAATTTTTTATTTATTTTGTTTATTTTTTTGTTTAATTATCTATTTATTTTTATTTATTTATTTATTTGTTTATTTGTTTATTTATTTATTTTTTCATTTGTTTGTTTTGTTCGTTTGTTTTGTTTGTTTGTTTTGTTTGTTTGTCTGTTTTTTTGTTTGTTTATTTATTTAATACAAATAGAATAACAAATAATTTTTGTTTTTTTTTTATTAATTTTATATTACACAGATGACGATATACGAGCCAAAGGAGTTACCTTGTTTAACTATTATTTTTTTCTTTTTTTTTCTTTTTTTGTTCTTTTCTTTTTTATTATATTATAAATACAACAGTTTATTTATTTTGTTTTGTTTTATTTGTTTTTATTTTTCTTTTTATTAATATTATATTATACAGATGACGATATACGAGCCCAAGGAGCTATCATGTTTGAATATAATTTTTTTTGTTTTTTTTCT
>NW_013575288.1:980-1343 GCF_000499745.2 Eimeria mitis | reverse complement strand
ATATATATATATATATATATATATTGTTTTTTTTTTCTGTTTATTAATATTATATTATACAGATGACGATATACGAGCCAAAGGAGCTATCATGTTTAAATATAATTTTTTTTGTTTTTTTTTATTTTTATATTATAAAGACAACAGTATAGTATAAAAGCAAAATATATATATTTTGTTTTTCTTTTTCTTTTTCTTTTTTATTTATTATAAACAGATGACGATATACGAGCCCAAGGAGCTATCATGTTTAAAGTTAATAGTAGAAGCAATCGATAAACAACTAGGAGGAAAACTACAAAGAATGAATGCAACAAACCACGTTATACAAGTTGTCAAATATATTACAGAAAGATATCTATG
>NW_013575288.1:538-880 GCF_000499745.2 Eimeria mitis | reverse complement strand
TTTTTTTTTTTTTTTTTTTTTTTTTTTTTTTTTTTTTTTTTTTTTTTTTTTTTTTTTTTTTTTTGTATTACTGAAAGATATCTCTGGCTACCATGTAAACTTTTTTTTTTATTTTTTTTATTTTTTTTTATTTTTTATTTTGTTTTGTTTTTTTTGTTTGCTTTTGTATTACAGAAAGATATCTCTGGCTACCATGTAAACTTTTTTTATTTCTTTATTTTTATTTATTTTGTTTTGTTTTGTTTGTTTTTGTTTTGTTTTGTTTGGTTTGCTTATTTTTATTTGTTTTTTTGTCTTGTTTTTTTGTTTGTTTTTAGTTATTTGTTTGTTTTGTTTATTTGT
>NW_013575288.1:0-438 GCF_000499745.2 Eimeria mitis | reverse complement strand
ATTTGTTTTTTTGTCTTGTTTTTTTGTTTGTTTTTAGTTATTTGTTTGTTTTGTTTATTTGTTTTTTTTTGTTTTTTTTATTTTTATTTATTTGTTTTGTTTTGTTTATTTGTTTTGTTTTGTTTTATTTTTACTCGTGTTTGTTTGTTTTTGTCTATTTTTATTATTTCCAGTGTTATTATTGTTTTTATTTATTGTCATTGTTATTTTCTTTTCTACTTTTATTTTTTTTTTATTTTTATTTTATTTTTATTTTTATTTTTATTTTGTTTATCATTTATTATTGTTGTTATTTTTTGTTATTGTTTTTGCTGTTGCTGCTCTTTCTCTTTATCTTATTTATTTTTTATATGTTTATACATTTATGTATTTATATATTTATATATACATTTATATACTTATATATATATATATATATATATATATATATATGTATAT
>NW_013575287.1:612-2425 GCF_000499745.2 Eimeria mitis | reverse complement strand
AACCCTAAACCCTAAACCCTAAACCCTAAACCCTAAACCCCTAAACCCTAAACCCCTAAACCCTAAACCCCTAAACCCCTAAACCCTAAACCCTAAACCCTAAACCCTAAACCCTAAACCCTGAAACCCTAAACCCTAAAAACCCTAAACCCTAAACCCTAAACCCTAAACCCTAAGCCCTAAGCCCTAAGCCCTAAGCCCTAAACCCTAAACCCTAAAAACCCTAAACCCTAAACCCTAAACCGTAAACCTTCTACCTATAGCCCAAGCCCTTCACCCTGGACCTAAACCCTAGACCCGGGAAGGATTTGAAAATATTCCTGAAGTTGTTTAATCTCTGGTTGACACCTGCGTGATACAAAAAAGCGAGCTGTGCAGCTAAAACGCATCAGCGTTGCCAGCGCAGAAATAGGTATCCGGATCTTAGACTACCGAGAAGCATTTGAAAATGCCACGGAAGTGAATCAACCTCTGCTTTACACCCAGGTGCTCGGTACCTGTTCCATATAAAACAATTTCAGTGTGTAAGCTTCTTGCAGGAGATATCGCCAAACCGCACGAACATCCTGTGCTTATTTATATCATCCGCAACAAAGCATGCTGCCTTAGAATGCAGCATTTGCTCCACAGAGGCCTTCCCGAGCCAACGCACTTACTGTAGGTTGATCCAATCGACTACAGATGGCAGTAAGCGGCTCACACTGGCATTGTGTGCATTGAACAAGTGCTGGCGCCAGCCGAAGTTTGGACAGACTCAGCGCTCAGCAGTAAATGAGAATAGCAGTGAAAGAGGGTTGCCAGGAGACATGACAGCGCTCTACTTACGATGCCGCAGACCCATGCGCGCCACACCATGCGCGCCGACACCGGTAGACGCATCTGGCAAACAATATATGCGTGTTGTGGCATGTTGTGGCGGAAGGATTCCTTAATGCCGGGAGCAGTCCACCAGGACACACGTCAGTACACGCCATTAGCAGTAACAAACAAGGAGACCAGCATACCATGCAGCCAGAGTCAACTTGGCCATCGTGTGGCTATGTATGATACCGTGCCTTCTAGTGAGTGAGTCTCAACTCACAATGCGGCTGCGGGCGGCGAGGGCAGGTAACGTCCAACTCAGGACATTGCAGTGAACCGAAGCAACGACGGTAGGCACAGCGTTGCAAGCCTCGAGAAGCGAAATGTATAGTTGAGGAGGCGCCGCGGCAAGCTAATGGTAACTAAATTAACTGTGTCACGCAGCTCCCATCGCTACTCAACAACAAAACCCAACGAGAGGCGGAAATGTTTATCTCCTTGCATCACAGCCCCGTCATTACAGCATGCCTCCCAAATAACACTAAATACAAGGCCGCAGCACACACTTGTTCTGTACGAATGCACCGCAGACAGATAGATAAGCAACCACTCAGTTTCCGAGAAGCAGCTGCCATGGGAGTGGGGCAAAGCTAGGTATCTAAGGAGCCGCGGGTGATCGCCTAGTTGAACATTAACAGGCAGCAGCACAATGCATCAGTCACCAGACCCGTGCTCGTGGCGACAACGTCGTGCCTATACGACACACGTCCTGTGCCAGCAGTTGTTTCAGTACCATCCGGCGTAGCCGCAGGGTTCGTATAGAAAGCAGAAACTCCACGGAACACGACAGATAAACTACATGTTAACGCAAAATGCCAAAATTCAGCGTTTGTTGCTGGTTCATCACCGTAATATTATCGTACCAAACCCAGCTCTGTTCATCACGCAATATTAGACACTGAGGCGCTTGACGCGCTACTGCACATCATGGCAGATAATACGTTGAAGCAGC
>NW_013575287.1:0-514 GCF_000499745.2 Eimeria mitis | reverse complement strand
CCCATACAACGCACCGTCTGCGTGCTCACCGTACTACAGTGGTGTCTAGTCACTCAAATGCAGCAGTGGAGGCAAGCCTAGAGGAGACGTGACAGCGGTCTACCTACGGGGCCGCAGGCTCATGCGCACCATGAGCACTTGCGCCGAGCCAGGTACACACATATGACAAAAAATACATGCATGCTGTGCCAAACGCAGTCCTCTATGATACACGATACACCATTATCCATAATGCCAAACGAAACCACGCATGCACCAAGCACGTTTCCAACTTGTCCATGGAGCTAGAATCAACTCAGCCATCGTGTGGCTGTGCATGAGCTTAGATCCTGCGCTTCTCAAGTGCGTTCTAGCGGCTATACATAATGCCAACACAGACCACACCTGTACTCTGTGAGCCAAGAAAGCCTCCAACAGAGGAATGCAGTGTACCAAGGAAATGATGGTAGCCACAGCGGTGCAAGCCTCGTCAAGCAAAATGCTTGCGGAGGCGCCGTGGCAAGCTAATTGCAGC
>NW_013575286.1:2588-15762 GCF_000499745.2 Eimeria mitis | reverse complement strand
ATACGGCGCTAGAGGATTTCCGTTCTTCATCATTGACGGCGATCGATTTGGCTACCTGACAAAAATAGTAAGATGCATTCGCTCGATCCGGAATTTTCCTATAGTCGCATTTCCTGCGGGCCGGATCGAGTATGGTTCTCGCGGTGTTTGCACTTCACTGGGGCTAACCAGCTGCCTGTGCTTGCGTGTGTGTTTATGATTTGCTTGTCGTAGAAGCAATACTTGGCGGATGAGTCTCCCCGTTGAGGCAAAGAACCCACGCGGATGCTCATTTTGGACTTCCATGATTTTGTTTTTTGGGAGAAGTTTCAAGATACGTCTACTGGGGCTCGAATACCGCGGGCAGCGTTTCTTTCATGCACTCTCATGTTTTCTTCTGTATAGTTTGCGACCACCTGAGGGTGGCGGTAGCAGTCGAAATGCATAGGAGGCCACGGCAACCCAGCAGTGAATGTTTTCGTGGGACTCTGCTGGCCCCTCTCAAGGAATTGCCTGCGGTCTTCTGCGTTAAGACTGGACTGTTCGAATTGTATTTTTTTTGTTTCCGCATGTACTACTCTGTGCCTGTCGAGGTGCGTACAGCTTCTCAAACGGATTTATGCTGAGACATACGTCGCATGTATAAGCTGTTTCATACTCCGGACCTCAACTCTGGGGCGCGGCTTGTTTTGGCACGCGTAGCTGTACTCAAGACGAAGCACTTTTGGTACATGTGAGACTCCTAGTGATGTTCAAGATTTTGTTTCGCCTTGAGCCTAGCTACCGCTGATACCAGTAGTTCTCAGACAAGTCCTGCTAGATCGCTCGCCGCAGTGCAGTGCAAGTATAGGGCTAGTCATCAGCGGATGCAGGGCTTCTATCAATCAGCTTTACTGAATACCTTCAAAACATTAATCTCCTNGCTAGTCATCAGCGGATGCAGGGCTTCTATCAATCAGCTTTACTGAATACCTTCAAAACATTAATCTCCTTAAGAAACGCTCGCTAGCTCGTTAGGAACCAGCTAGCGTAGCTTTCCTTATGGATGAAGTGGCAACGCAACTGCTTGGCATTGCAAGGCGCATTGCCATCCATGCCTAAATAAATATCTTGAACACGCTGTAGTTTAGGGCTGCATGTTCACCGCCGCAAAGGAGGCAGCCATGCAGTTAAGGAGCTGTTCCTCTCTTTGAGATAGCTCGCTCCTTGGGGTTACCCATGAAGTATCGTGGCTGTTAGCTGTAGCAGGGCCTTTAGGAGTGTCAAACAACTGGGGTCTTCTGTTTGTTTCCAAAGACGTAGAGCCTTGGCTGGGCACTGTAGGGGCGACTGATTGCTGAGTGGCTGCGACGGGGTTGCTGAGGGAGGATAGCTTGCCAATTGCCATCCCAAAAGCTGCAGCGGCAGCTTGCAACTCAGCGGCAGCCTGCACATAGCAAGGTTTCGACAAAACCCAACTGACAATTTTCGCGCAAACCGTTTTCGTTAGCCACTGCTCGCCTAAGGGTTCAGATGGTGCCGGAAGTAGGATCGCTCTCGTTATGGGCCCACCGGGAAACAGCCTACCTGAATGGCAACCGTAGCGGCGCCTGATTCAGCACCGCCTGCAGCTGGCCTTTCAACCTGTATGCCGCTTTCTGTGCGGGCAACCGGGCGGTCTCCCTNTCAGCACCGCCTGCAGCTGGCCTTTCAACCTGTATGCCGCTTTCTGTGCGGGCAACCGGGCGGTCTCCCTTATCGTCGTGCGTCTGGGTGCCTAGTGATGAAAAGTTTGAAGAGCCATTTTTGTGCTTTGGAGTCGTGCTTCTGGACCGTGCGGCGCTGACGTTTCTAAGACGACGCCGGAGCACATTCACAGCGCACATAAAAAAGTGGCCTAGTAAAGAGTCAGAGCGTGGCCTTTGTTTTGAAGTGCTGCCTGTCTGGCCCGAAACCTACTTCTGCAGCTTACTTGGCAAGACCTAGAGGCCGTCTGGGAACTCTTGGCCCCAGGCGAGTTGATGGCGCGTTTGAAATCTGCTTTGGTCCCCCAGCTAGGCTTCGATTTCTCTTGTGCTCCTTCTCGACTGTTAAACATGTACCCCTAGCTGTGCCTCTGCTTTGCTGGGTACGTTGCCAGCCTACTTCCTCTAGGATATTGCAAGCTGCAGCGGCAGCGGCAGCAGCAGCTACGGATAGTGTCGCTCCTGCAATTGCTTGAGGGCAACTGCAGTTTGGGGGCCAGTGCAGGGGTATGCCATGATAGGCAGAAGTGGCGCCACGCGATGAGAGATGACTTAGGTCCACTTCTTCGGTTTTTGAAGCATCCTACAGTGCAGGCGATAGCACAGAAACTGAAATTCATAAAATTTGGCTTCTATAGTTCACTTTTCTCAAAGGCAACGTTCGATACTATATGCGTAAGCCTCAGGTAGTGGTATCATCAGACAGTTACCTGGGTAGAGTACTACGCATGACGACATTTAGCTGATGCGCCCTACCTGCTTGTTTTGGGGCGTGATGGACAAACAGGGTGGGGCCAACGGAAAAGTAGATGGGAACTGGTCGCACTTATGCAGAGGAACTTGAGCTGACTGCGATAAGCGCGTGCTTTCCGTCTGTATGGCTGTGTTTACTGCAGGAGGCCTCTGGGGTGTCGCCAAGCTCGCAGAAGGTATTCCGCGCACGTGGCCTCGTTGATGGGGCAGCTGGTGTTCTTGTTGCTGTGAGCTGGGCTGGTTGGCTACCGATTGCTTAGGTCTATGTGGACTTTCCAGCTGTCTCGCCCTCACCACGGGGATGGGAGCAACTTGATGCACCACTCCCTGGGGACCCCACACGGGGACGAAAGTTGAAGCTCCCCGTAGAGTGTGAACCCAAGAGGTGGGAAGGGTTCCACAGGATTTTAAAAAGGGGGCTGCCAACAGACCCAACCTCTTGTGTCGAAATTGCCCGGGGCGGGCGCTGAGGGGAGATACTGTAGGGAAGTCAGGACGGCTTGCAGAAGATGCACGACCCAGTGCACATCGAGGCGCTGGGCCGGAACAGCTACTAGAGATGTTTGAAGCGATTTTGCATTGGGCTGGATGTTGAATGCCAGTGTGTAGAAGGGAAGGAGGCGAATGCTTTGTCGCAGCTTCGCTAGATACTGCCGTCAAAACCCTCGGCGTGGAAGGAGACTGACCCATCGTTCTTCGTTGCTGCGGTTCTGTTGCTGGTGAGGAAGAGGTGATATCTTCCTCGGGAGCGGTAGGTGAATTTTCTTGGCTGGAGCAACAATTAGCCTTCGACTTCCTAATAGTAGGTACAATGGAGCAACATGTCGTATTGCTGTTGCTGCCACTCCACCTTGCTTGCCGCGAATCTGTCTTACTGGCATTCATACATCGAAAGGGCATATTACATGCTTGTTCCTGTGGCATTGTTGGCTGAGATGGTGGGTCTGCCAGAAGCTGGTGTGCATGATTCCGTCGTCGATTTATCGTCATATTCCTTGGGCAACACGGGTAGACTGGAACAGCAGGCTGCTGCTTGGTGNCCGTCGTCGATTTATCGTCATATTCCTTGGGCAACACGGGTAGACTGGAACAGCAGGCTGCTGCTTGGTGACAGAGGTCGACGGGCCTGTCCTGGCTGCAGCAAAAGCTTGCTCTGGTGCTGCTTGAATGATTCCTGATGGTGAAGGTGCAGAGTGCTGCCCTTCTGGACGAGTACGTGCAGTATCATCACAGTTAAGGGCTGGACAAAGTGGCTTCGTGTTGGTGCCCTGCGTGCGCTGCTGGCAAGGCCAATACGTATCTTCCCGTGGAGGTGAAATCGTTGCAGCTCCTTGAGCTGCGCAGCTGCAGCAGCCATGGTGGTTTAGATTGAAATTCCTGTGACAACAGCAGCAACCTTTGCAGCCAACGTAGACGGCGCAGCGTGTGCAGGCGCTGCAGCAACATTTAGGAATTTCGGTCTCTTCCGGCGTGGCGGAAGGCCTATATCCAGAGGATTGTGCACGATTTTCCTCGGCCTGCCACTTCGGGTCTATCTCGTTCTCTGTGGCACAATGGACTGCACACTCATGTACTGTTCTGCGNCGGCCTGCCACTTCGGGTCTATCTCGTTCTCTGTGGCACAATGGACTGCACACTCATGTACTGTTCTGCGAGCGTTTCAGCACTGAGGGGGGTTGTTTGTGCTTGATACTCGGTGGGTGGTGCCAAGTGCAAAAGTTCTTTTTCGAGAAAAAAATCACGTGGTTGCTGATTTACTCTGAGCGATTTTCTCCGCAAGGCCTGTGGTTTTCTCTTCAGAAGCCGCCGTGGCTTTACGAGTTTTCTGTGCAAAATCCCGGATAGACTTATCAGGGTCAAGGGAAGTTGCTTGTTGGTCAGTCCTGCATTTGTTGGCCTGAGAACTTTGTCGCGCTGGAGTATCTTTTGTCGACAATAGCTTCTCCGCTGGGCGAAGGTCCGTCAAAGGCGGATGCGATGCGTTTTCCAGTCCCTTGTTTCTCTCTTCTTTCTGCTCACAGCAATTAGCTTCATCAATCAAGAGGCATTCATATTCCTGTTGCCTTTCTAAATCTTGCCCCTTTTTTGGCGTTGAAGCAGAAGAACACCCACTAATTTTTTGTAGTTGGGGATGAACCCTTCAAACTTACCAAGTGATGCGGAGCAGACAGACGCTCCGAATGCGCTGGCAATTCGAAAACAAGGTGCGCTTCATCTACACACAGCAAACAAATGCATTACGAGTCACGTGATTCCACCACCTAGAGTGCCCTGCAGTATCTAGAGGAAGCTCCTCAATAAGCAAGTGTACCGGCGTTTTACTCTTCCAGGGGGTCGAACGCCATCTACTTCTACCCACCAGATGATGCAAACATAAGGGTATCGCCATTTTCTATCTGGTGCCAAACATGAGGCTCAAGCCGACGGTTATTAAGCCATGTTCCTAAAGCACCCAGTAAGGCACAGAATTGCAGTATCGGAGTACGCGAATGCATTCCGTCTCGTTTATCTGTAGCCATTATCAATCTAAACTGTGTCATGTTTTGCTTGTCACATCGGTTGCGCGAACTGTACATTGCGCTGCATGTAGTTGCATTTGGTGTACCGTTCAGTGACGCCAAGTCCTTAACAAACGCTTTTCGGCCGGCGCCTCTATTGCCGAGGCCGCAGCTAGATGCAGAGTCTTCGCCTTTGCGACAGAGAACACATTAACGAGATGAGAAAATGGTGCTTTGGAGTGCGGTTCAGTATGTCTCGAAGCCTGCCAAGCTGGCGTCTAGTAGGAACTTGTAGCCAAGCCAGACCGTCATCACTGGCAACAGGGTGATCAAAGCTCGTGTCTCCTTAGTATGAATATATGGCCTACCGTGATCGAGCTGTTGTAAACCCGTCAGGTCGAAGGCAGCATGAAATCGAGATATTCCGGCGCAGCGTATGGTGATGTCGCAGCTCCGCGCCCTACCTAGATGGAGCAAGGGGTGCTCAAGCTGGTACAGGATGCGCCTCCCACGCAGAAATGCCAGCGCTCTTGGGCTATCTTTTGGTTGTGTCATCCCTAAAGGCTAGTCTTGCCGTGCTACATATGCCTTTGTCGTGAAAGGTTCTTACGTCTGCAGTGTTCGTTATTGGGAAAGAACGGAAGAGGTTCGTTCAGTTATTATATTTCAAGCACTCCTAAATTCTCACTTGCTTTGGGTTCTATGAGTCAGATGCAAATATCAAAGTTGCTTTTCCACTAAGCTCNCCTAAATTCTCACTTGCTTTGGGTTCTATGAGTCAGATGCAAATATCAAAGTTGCTTTTCCACTAAGCTCGAGGTCACATACAGTTCGCATGTCACATGGAGACCGCTGCACTGGTCCTCCGACGGGCCAGAAGCAGCATGGACTCAAGAATATTCCCTATTCTAATCCAAATTTTCTAAGTGATGCTTCAGGAAGGTTGATGCGGGGACGAAGATACTGCAGAATGCGCCTGCGGGCTTCGAATTAGCCCAGATTCATAGTGCTGGCCGCATCAAGCTCGAAAGCTAGCAGCTTCCCCAAACATTTCCCTTTGCTGCATGCATCCATGTTCAATAAGCAAGTGAGGAACCAGAAGAAGCCCCTCCTGCTCACACGCAGATCTGTGCAAGATGCAGCTCTAGTTCCGGTGATCTAACCGCCGGCGTCAAGAGCGCGTTGGTGTTGGAGAAGGGACCCGATATTATAGAAAATTTTCACTAGCTTCTTTGAGAGAAACAACCCATTCATGGTTAAAATATGGTAAGATCCCAGTCATCATGCACTGTTTTCCTATGGTCGCCTAAGCTGTCGGTAGAAACGCAATGTGCAGCGGCAGCCCTCACCAGCGCAGGCCAGGTTGCTCCAGTCCGGGGAATGATGTGTGTAGGAGCCTGTCGGCTGCGCGTCTCCCGAAGTTAAAAAAAACAGCATTTTTTGTA
This sequence comes from Eimeria mitis, assembly GCF_000499745.2. Lineage (NCBI taxonomy): Eukaryota > Apicomplexa > Conoidasida > Eucoccidiorida > Eimeriidae > Eimeria > Eimeria mitis. Next base: position 9,363 of record NW_013575286.1, on the reverse strand, counting down.
GTTTGATTCTGGATGTGCAAAGGTTTCGCCTATTTGAATGCCTGCTTATGGCCACAACTTCAGGTCGTGCTTTGGTGAGGCACCGTAGTGACTACCCTGCCGCCGTCGGCCGTCTGGAGGCTTTCAGGTCGAGGATTCCTCAGCTCTGCGCTGATAACTTTACCAACAGAAGATATTTGTGAGCAAGTGGAGAAATTCCAGGAGCCTTCGAGAAGGGGAAAGCTTGGCGAGTTCTCGCGCGTTTCGCTACAGTCTCGATGCCCGGACGAACTCAAGTTTCCTGGCTTGCCCGCTTGTAAGCGTTTTTGCCTGCTCTGTCTTTCATACTTTCTTTTATAAAACGTGCCTTAAGGAGAATTCGCATGGGCAAACGGTATAGCCTGTCTTAGGATCGCCGTGCAGGCCTCTGCCGCATGGCGCAGTTGCTTGTGCTAATAATAACTGACGCAGTTGAGAAGTTGCGTCAATCTAAGTAAGGACAGCATGAACAGATCCGTGAGCATCTCATCTTCCGATAGTGGGAGAGGGCATAAGGCAGACTCGCAAGTGAACCCTTCCCTTTCGGCTGGGACTGCTCGCCAAGTGAACTTGACGCTAAACAGAGGGAGGGCGGAAGCGGTTGGTGGGGGACCTGGGCGTTTATCTTCACAGAAGTTTGAGCATTCCAACGTATCACCTTTGCTGGCTTCTCAGATTGTGTCTTCACCGGCCTTAGGAAAGCCTTGTGCGCCGGCTTCTTCGAGTACGATGACAACTCCGCTTCGACAGGAGGGATTGACCCTCAACTCCTCAGCGGGACGAGATCAAAGGGAGGGAAACCCGCTTTCCTTCTCCCGAGTGCAGGCGGCTGGGGGAGCACAGGGGTCCCTCGGGAAAGAGCCAGACTACTGGTCATACANTTCTCCCGAGTGCAGGCGGCTGGGGGAGCACAGGGGTCCCTCGGGAAAGAGCCAGACTACTGGTCATACACTCCACCATCGCCCCCAAGCGCGGCGCACCGTGCTTTCTCGTCCTGCTCCAAATACGATATGCAATCCGAATATTTAAAAGCTGCGTCTTTGAGTGGCAGCGGAAGAGCCGGAATGACTGGCAACGTTGACCGCATGTTGAGCACCAGCCACTCTTCCGCCGACAAGAAGGCAGGTCCTCCCGTCTCGGCAAGCGTACGTCAGGAGGAAGCTGACCTCAATGATGGAAGAGAGCCTGAGGAAGAGGAACAACCACAAGATGATGCAGAGTGGCAGGAATATGAGGGGGGAGCAGAACAGAGGGACTGCACCGATGGCCTCGCAGAGGCAGTATGGGATAAGCGAATTCCCCAAACTTCGACACAGTACCCTATTTGCTCGCGAACGCCTAGAGTAAGTCGTTCGTCCCTGCTTCTCGATGCCACTACACTGCAGCCGCACATTAGAACCCGTGTAACCTGCAGCCTCCAGGAATGAAGTCATGGGGAGAGGGAAACGTTGTTCTTGCATGAGGAACTCGGGCTTGAGTACAGGAAAGACCTTCGAGTGTTTGTTTTTGCTGTACCCAACAGGAACGCTGTGCCTACACAACAANTGAGTACAGGAAAGACCTTCGAGTGTTTGTTTTTGCTGTACCCAACAGGAACGCTGTGCCTACACAACAAGTGATGATTGGGCGATTTTTGCCCTTCATAATCAATATGTCCGTCCCCTGAGGGACCGCGAATGGGTCGCTGGAGAGCCGTGCATCATCCGCAAGAATTCCTTTGAGCTGCCGCCGGGCGCCTGTAAGTCCCAAGTTGTCGCTTGAAATAGAATTAGCACAAATACGTTCTATGAGAAGTGATTCTCCTCTTTTACGGTGTTTGTGAAAGCTCGATGTTTGCTTTGTAGATTTCCCCTTGCACTGTCCTCTTTCTTGTTTTATGTGGCGCTGCAGACCGTTACTCAGAAAGCACCTGTGGCATACCTGCCACTGCGTTCGATAGATTCGTATTCCCCAACCCGCCACGGCAGTTCCTCATGGCCGCTCGAGGAAGGTCCTCCGGCAACGTAGATTTTGCACCTCCCTCCTCCTATTTCAGGATGGGCACCCAACGAAGCGGAACTCGTGGACGCCGTCCTCAGCTAACGCAGCAACAGCTGCTCGACCTAGAGAGGTGCGACGCAGCAGCAGTTGTTGGCTTCCATGNCCTCAGCTAACGCAGCAACAGCTGCTCGACCTAGAGAGGTGCGACGCAGCAGCAGTTGTTGGCTTCCATGATTCCACCGGCCGCCCAAACGCGGTGAAGGGCGATTCGCAGGTATCGATTAGCTTTTAATCATACGAATTGTTTTGTCTCATCTAAAGCGTTGTAGGCCTTCTATGGATGCGTGCTCTCAGAATGTTATGGTTTGATCCGGAGCCGCGACTAGAGAGGCCGTTCCGACTATACGCTGACTCGAAGACATGTCTTAAGGTATGGCTTTTCTATTTTCAGCACACCAAACACACCTTCACGCAGTGGCGGACAAATGCTACGAGATAACTCGCAGTACGAAGTCACAGCGCCGCAGAATCTGTGCTTGAATGCTTAGTTACCCATTTCTTGCATATGTACTGCTTCAGGGCCGCCTTCATGACATCGGTCATATAATGAGGAGCGGCTGGTAACTCCGAAAACCTGGAACTCATCAGCTGCGTTTTGGGAGGCAAGGGATATGCCTCTGCCGGTTACGGACTATGCATACCATCAAATGTTTTAGCATTTCCTGTGACTATTACACCAGGAACTTTGGCGTTATTCGCCGAGCATAGAAGTTTTAGGGCTTTCTATAAACTAACTAAACTTCCTTGTTTATTTATTATAAAGCTTTTGTAGCTCATCTTGCGTAAACTGCAGGATAGACCGAGCAGAACGTTACGGCCAAAGCGGTACAAAAATTAATGAGCCACATATACTCTTACGAGGCTTACTAGTGCGTAGTTAAAAGAGAAGGTGATTTCAAACTGCATCCGACTCCATAGAGAGGTGAAATATAAGTTGCAGTCGTTTAAATACTGGGGTGCCGTATGGCTCGTACGCTAATCGTCCCGCGACTCGAACAAAATCGCAGCACAGGCGATCCACTGGCATTCAGTGAAGGGCTCTCTCAGCAATTTTGCAGATTAGTTACTATGAATTAAAGTATGCTGTTGTAGTTGGCTCACTTTTTCCGTCTAGTATGTTACGCTGTCACGTTTTGCCGAAGACATGGCAAGGCGCAGTGGAAAGCTCCTCCTTTTCCCGCGTCACCACCTCCTAAAGCTACAATTCATTGTATTCTCACTTATAAAATGCCGTTTTAGTGAGCCATCCCGCAGAATAAGCACCGGGCAGTCTTCTACACATGGTCGTCTGCAGTGCTGACGAAACGGTCCGCGNCATCCCGCAGAATAAGCACCGGGCAGTCTTCTACACATGGTCGTCTGCAGTGCTGACGAAACGGTCCGCGGGCGAATCGAGATTGGGCTCGATCTGCAGGTTGGGTCTGATAGGGATGCATGTCTCTCTTTGCTTGTATTTTCTGCGTCACTGTTGGTTTTCCTCTTGAATTTAACTCATGTCCCGTAGATAAGCTCCCAATCAAAGCCTGCATTTGGGGCGACGGTGTTGCAGCCTGGCATGACTTGCAGCTAGCAACGGCCTCCCCGTTCCCCTTACTATTCTCCCTGGCTATTCTTCACACTACAATGCTTTATAAAACTTGAGGAGATGCTGAACGACACAAACATTAATGATATAAATCGTTGAGGAGCCGCTATGCCACCAGGGGCGGCGCCGAAACCAGCCGCAGGCCAGGTCCAGCTGGGCTTCCGAAGACCACCTACGTTCTGCGTTTACTTAAAGCCTCAAGGAGAAGAAGCTGTTATCTACCCATGAGTGCGACCTGAAGAGTGACTCGTTACCTCAAATGAGGCACGATTCACCGTGACCTGCATCTGTGATGGGCGATTGCTCTCGCGGAGCACCGTTCAACTTGCCGATGCTGTTCAACAGGGTCTATAAGCCCAGCACTCCTTGGTCCTTATTCCAATTTTAAGGGGCTGTTCAACACCTTCTATATGCCCCGTAATACTTGAAGGCAACGGCGGTTACTGATACAGCGTCACCGGGGTCCTAGAAACACTGCATGCAGCAGAGGGCAGTGCAAAACGAATACAAGGATGGAGGGCTACGGCAACAATGAACGCTTCCCCCGCGGTTTAAACCCTCTCCCTTCTTCGACTCCCACGCAGGTGAAAGGCGACAGCGAACTGCCACCACCCTCCCATGCACAAGCCAATCCTGGTGCGTCAGGCCAGTTGACCGGGGAGCCGTCAGGAGCAGATTTTTCGAGAGCTGCGGTTAGAAGAAGAGCAACAGAATCACGTTGCAAAGGTCAGCGTGTAGGGGCATCTTCACTTGAGTTGACGGCTCCGAAACAACGCCCGGCCACCCGATCCTCTTCCACTTTTCGGGGAGGTACCGGAAACTACCGAGCGTATCAAGCGCCACCAGCAGTTCGCGAAGGTGCCAAGTATGAGGGCTCCCGAGAGGTTGCAAGGCCCTTGTCTGTTGGGCCGTCCGTCCGACGATCGCAAGTAACCGCCAGCCGCCCTACTCATGCATCCAGTGTGAACATTGGGGAACAGAGGCGTCTGGAGCGTCAACAGCGGCAGGTGGTGCAATTCANCATGCATCCAGTGTGAACATTGGGGAACAGAGGCGTCTGGAGCGTCAACAGCGGCAGGTGGTGCAATTCAGATTGCATAGTGACAAGATCACCAAAGTTTCAAGAAGCCCGTCAAATGCTGTACGTGGTCCGTCTCCGCCGGATGGACCAGCTGGCTCGGTGATCCCCTCAGAAGCACATAAATATTCTGCCCCAGATGCCTCTGCAGATCCAGACCTCTCGCATCTTCAAAAACGTCGCACATGGGTACTGCTGCAACACCTTGTGGATCAGCTGGAGAAGGACGGGCGACCTGATGATCTTCTCCAACGTCCAGAACTCCTGCAGAAGCTGTTGCGTGTCGTTATGCCGCTAGTTCCCCTTAGAGATGCTCTCGGAAAGTTTGCTGCCGACAGCAGAACGACAAACACCGCTGGTCTGCAAGGCCCCGTCGATGAGAGGGATTACTCCCCCAACCGCATGGCCCAACGGCCTTCCGCAAGGCCTGTTTCTACCGCATGCTTCCGGTCAATGCATGCAAATGCTCCAACACGCAGTGCAGAGAATCGTTTGCGCCCGGCTTTGCACCACAACTCACGGGCAAGCCCAACGAGGACACTTTCCGCCTCTGCATCTCGGGGAGTGGTGCAGGCGCCGAGGGGATGGAGCGAGGATAATCCTGTAGCTTCGCGACCAGGTGTACAGTACCCTGGCTTCCCTATCGATGCATCCCGAAATGCGTTTAATGGCTCGTCGAAGGATCGCGATTCTAGGCGCGCTCCCTCTACAAGAGTCCGCGCTGTTCCGAAACGTGATGTGGGAAATTCTGCTGAACCGGGAGGACTCGTGGCACCGTTGCGCTGGTATGATAAACCTCGGCCGGTGCGTTCAGTTAGCACGGGGAATTCATATATGCACGTTGCTTCGCGGCTACCCCAGGGTGCTCTACAACACAAGCGGCCCCTGAAAACGCGATCGCCTGCAGCTTTGCTGGAGAAGAATACTGAAGAAAGAAAAGCATTCCGGCCTACGGCTGTGAACTGGGCCACGTCCCCGCGCCACATCAGCGAGCCAGTGACCGAGCCTGTTGCATCGGCGAGGTCTGAGGACTCGCAAGACACCCTCAACTCCGCTGTCACTCCTTTACTGGAGGACATTGTCGAGGACTGCCCGGAGTTGGGACTACCCAGGCAGTTGGGAGCGGGTAGTCTCTGCGCTGTAGACTGGAATGCCAACATGCCGCAGCCTCTTGTGCGCTTTACCTCCACTAGAGTCGTTGAAGCATTGCCGCCCTCTCCACGGGCTAGTAATTCGGATGGAGAGACGCCACAGTCGGGTGGTTCTGGAAGGAGTGTTTCGGCAAGTCAAGGAAGCCCCGTAACCCATGAAGATCCGCAGTCGGTAGATCGCGAGGCACAACTACCAGCCTTGACGAAAGCTCCATCTCCACTTCCAGGAAGCAGGAGACGACTGGCTGCAGAGCCTAAAGCTCCAACTGCCAGGAGGCATACAGTTGCCACCGTTGTTGCCTCTGCACAACATAGTACGGAGGAGGATAGGCCTATNCTGCCAGGAGGCATACAGTTGCCACCGTTGTTGCCTCTGCACAACATAGTACGGAGGAGGATAGGCCTATTCGACATTCGGGGGGAAGCCTAGATGTTCCTTCGGGGCCTCCGGAAAAACGGGAAAGGCGTCTCACGGCTACGGGAGCAACGAAGTTTAAAAGCACAGCGGCGTCGATCAAGGGTGGTCGTTTTGTCGTGGCTGGGGAAGAAATAGACGGAGGGGCTAAAAGTCAAGGAATTGCCCGAATTCCGCTTCTGAAAGATATTCCTAAAGTCCGAGATGGGCGAAGAGCCACGGTACAAGTTGCGACTCCTAGGGACGGCAGTCCATTCAGCCCGAAACTGTCCGCCGGAGCAAGAAGAAAAGTTTCACCTGTTGCCACTAAGAAGCTAGGGAAAAAGGGTAGCAGAACTTTCCAGAAGTTGTCGTCTATGTCTCCCCGAGAGCTCTCCCCGCCGTCTGCAAGAGGGCGGAGGATGTCTGCGCCTCCTCCAAGGAGGGCAACGCAAGGCAAAATTGCACCTACGTTTCCTCGGGCGCGCAACATGGCTGACCGCACTTCT
>NW_013575286.1:1243-2488 GCF_000499745.2 Eimeria mitis | reverse complement strand
CCGAGAGCTCTCCCCGCCGTCTGCAAGAGGGCGGAGGATGTCTGCGCCTCCTCCAAGGAGGGCAACGCAAAGCAAAATTGCACCTACGTTTCCTCGGGCGCGCAACATGGCTGACCGCACTTCCCCCCCAAGGGTTTCTTCTGCTTCTTTCAAGACTACGGCTAGACGAAAGACTGTCAGGATAACTCCCGCAAAAGACAAAGAGAAAACTAGCGAGGCACAGAAAGATGGAGAGTCTCCCCCGCCAGATGCCCAGAGCACGGCTCCACTTGAAGAAAAAGATGAACAAGACAAAAGAGATGAAAATAAAGAGACACCAGAGGCGGTTGAACCCGAACCAGAGCCACCATATCCATATCTTACACTCAAGGAGTTGCCAGCTCTGGACCAGCCACTTAGGCCTCTTTCTCACCTATGTGCTCTGCCCCTCAAGGATGGCCCGAGCTCTCCTCCACCAGCTGAAGTGAGTTAAAGCGCATTCAGCGTATAAAGACTTAAGAGAATAACTTTGTCCATAGGACTAACATCAACGGGCAGTTGCATATTTAAGTGGCGAAGTATTACTGCAGCTGAAATTCCACGCGCGACAGGCGGAAGTGCTGCATTGGCACGGGCAACAAAATCAGGAGCAGGTCGCTAGGTATCCTTCTCCCCAACGAATCGCCTAGCAAATGTATGCCAGCTAGATTGTCACTTGTGTGCATTTTTCTATGATGGCTTTGTCACTCAGGATTCCGTAACTTTCATACACGTCCTGGAGCGGTCTGAACGACTCACACAAGATGGAAGAGATGAGGCGACCCGGCGTGCAGTGTCCTACTTATGCAACGATGGCCCTGGTACGATGCTTCTAGTTGCGCGCTGGCTCGATTCTGTAGCAGATGCTGTGGAGAACAACACCGTAGCATCTAGCGAGAAATTTCCGTGGCGAGAGGTCATACCGCCTCTATTCGTCGGAATCAACAAGCACCGAGAACTTCTGAGTTCAAAGATGCCGCGCACTCAATTTTCTCCAAAAGAGCTGCGGGAGTTTCTGGAAACCGAAGGCTTCATTGAGACGCAGGGACAAAAGCTACAGCATTTGCTTGAGACAAAGGGGATTCCAGGCAAGGGTTCAGAAGCAGGAGCAGGTAGGAGGAAGCTCTGTCTAAGTGACATCACTATTTTGGCCAATTTCACGCTTACGCCAACAACAGTGTGGCAGTTGAGCACATCTTTCGGCCTGGATGTGCTTTGCTTGAGGTA
>NW_013575286.1:0-1041 GCF_000499745.2 Eimeria mitis | reverse complement strand
TTGAGGTCGGCGAAGAACCTGATAGCAGCTGTTGTTGCGACGCATCTTCTAGTGACCAAACCCTGCAGAGCTCCCAAGATGAGGGATCCAGAAGCCGGTGCAAAACGTCCCTTTGGGGTAATCTCCCTCTTTTCGCTTCTGAGAAGCCCTTGCCTCGCCAGCGGTGCGCAAGCTGCCTACCAATCAGGGGATCTTCACGAGCGTGGTTCGGCAAAAGTAATTCACTAAGACGAGGTTTCGGGTTCCCCTGTTGCTACTCTGGTGAAAACACCGGGCCCCCTGAGCTCGACCTATTCGAATCCACAGCAATGCAGCAAGTACGGGCCACTGCTTGCCGAATGCCGCTGCTACCTTCTGAAAGATATCTTCGGTATCTGCGGCTGACGGGACGTGGCAGAGAGCTTGCTGCGCTCGCAATCTGGTTATCAGGGAGGCCTGATCTAGTTTCCAGCTACTTTGAGCGCATGGCTCCCAAACAACAGCAAGCCTCTGCTGCTGTAAGGGTCAATAGTTCCACCCCAGATAAGGGAACACCACGTTCCCCACCTTCAGCCGAAAGCCCTGGGGGGGAGGGTGGCAGTCCGCCTTCATCTCCAGGCGGCACTCAACCGGAGCAGGAGAGCACTCCCTACGCTGACGAAGCATCCCGAAGCCCTATTCGTGAGGGCGAAGCTGCACGTGAAGAGCACAAAGGCAAGGATGGGGAAGAATGTCAGGGCTCGAGCAAGGGCGCTGTTCTATGTCCAAGCTCCCCAGTGACCTTACCATTGTCTTCTTCCCCTAGGAACATGGGTTTCCTTGGAAACAGCCTCCAAGGCAAAGATACGGACGACCGCGCCGAATTGCCCACCGCTGGGGAAGATGGACTTCACAGCGAGGGAAACCACCGAAATGATAGCTCCGGAACAATCCACGCACAGTCATCCCCCAGGAAATCACCTGATCTGCCTTCTTCTCCGAAGATCCGAGCGAAGTTGCGAGCTCGAGCAGCAGAACCCCCGTCTGACAAAGGGAACGGTGGTTTATTGGAAGGTTCTCCAC
>NW_013575285.1:1258-2605 GCF_000499745.2 Eimeria mitis | reverse complement strand
TTCTGAGCTTCGAGAGCAGCTTCATTTGTACAACTGTGCCGAGAGAGCACTACAATATTCCCGTTGTATCTTATCTACATTAAACAACAAAAGCTCAAACACTCAAACACTTTTGCGTGTTTCTATTGGGTGTTCCGAGCATCGGGAGAATAGCAAAGAAGAGAGGAAGATGCACGGGCCAGCGAAGAGGAACCATATAGCCTCAGTCTGTTCTATCACTGAGCTGTATATACTGAAACTTTATCTGCTTTACCTTGTAGGGCTATCTGAAACACGAATTCATCAGATCCGCGTCACACCAGCGCATACATCTTCCTTAACTATGGGTGTAGAAGAATAGAAAATGCACAAAAACGAGTTTCAGCATAGAATAAACATTATTCCTTAATTAAAATATCCTGCTATTCTTATTATTATTACTGCTACTATAACGCCCGAGGAGTCGATCTAGATGCTGGCGTGTGTGCGAAGGGCTCAAAGAGAAGAACCTCTCTTCTCTGCCGTTTTCTCCCTGTATCCTTGAGTAAATTGCTTTTTATTTGAAGTATAAAAATAGGGTTTTTCAGCATTAGGAGGATACAAGTTTGCCTCAGCTGCAATGCAGACCAATGGCCTACTTGTAGCGTCGGCAGAAGAAACATGCAACTCGCCGGGGAGCGGGGCATGCAGTGAGTGCGTTTGTTATTGATTTATTTTATCTTTTCCTCAATTAAAAATTTAATTTAATTGGAAATTTAAATTGTATTTGATGAATCACAAAAAAAAAATAAATAACGAAAAGCTGGGTTACTGCAGGAAGCTCGAGGATATTTTCGGTAGCCTCGTTTGCATATTTCGCCACCCGGGAGGATTAACAACACCGCAGTATTTTGTCTTTATATTTGAATAATATTAATAAAATTATTTTGCGAGTCAAATATTATATTGTTTATACAATATCCTTTCTGTTTGGAGGGTTAGTTGGTGTTGAATCGAGACTCATAACCCATCGGTATCAGCAGCAACGGCCGCGCTTTCCTTGTATTTTCTGTGTTTTTTCTCAATAATACCAATTGCTTTTGAATAGTTTATTGAGTTATTTCATGAAAAAATATTTCTGTTTTACTCATGGGAGGCTCTGCTTCCACTGCAGGAGGCAGGGATGGGCCGCTGCCTGCTGCGGCGGTGAAACCTGAAGAAGATTGGGTGCTTGAAAATGTGTTATTCTTTGATCCGACAAAACAAACAACTCAGAGAGAAGGAGGTAATGCAATATATATATATATATATATATATATATATACAGCTTTCTCGTGTTTCCCCAGCCACGAGAAACCAGAACGCTTTCCTCTTACCCAACCAACCAAT
>NW_013575285.1:733-1158 GCF_000499745.2 Eimeria mitis | reverse complement strand
ATACAGCTTTCTCGTGTTTCCCCAGCCACGAGAAACCAGAACGCTTTCCTCTTACCCAACCAACCAATCACCCTTCTCGGTATTGCAGCAAGAAAGCGAAAGAAAGCGAATACTTTTGAACAGCAGGAACGGAATAAGTTACAGGGAGTAAGAGGATACAGTTGATGCTGCATATATCTTTTCTTTTTTTTTGTTTTTTTTTTCTCCTTTTTATGCTGCAGCTCTGGCTGCATACAAAGGGCCCACTGTGCGTCGTTTCACTCCTAGCCGAGCCAAGCTAAGAAACCGTAATTTTCGTGTTTTTTTTACAATAGAAGGAAGAAGACAAGAATATCTTTTAAAATTACTTAATGATCCTATTTGTAGAATTCTTCTTTGTGATCGATCCGGGAGAGAACTCAAAGAAATACGAACCTCTCATATTA
>NW_013575285.1:379-703 GCF_000499745.2 Eimeria mitis | reverse complement strand
TTTTTTTTTTTTTTTTTTTTTTTTTTTTTTTTTCTGAAACCCTTTTTTATTACTTTATTCAACTATTGGCGTGTATATAGAGGTTCGTTTGCTTGCAGCAATGAAAGCCTTCGAGGCTAAACAAAGAAGCTGTAGATATTTGTTTTCTCTATTCGCAGTTTTATTTTTTTATTTATTTATCTACTTCTGCGCTTTTCTTCTTCTTTCCATCTACCCAGATAATAATAATAAATACCTCGACCCCATGCAGTGTATGCATGCATTGTTTCTTCTGTTGTTTAGTATGAGGCGTATACATAAATATTGATATTATTTTTAAATATA
>NW_013575285.1:0-279 GCF_000499745.2 Eimeria mitis | reverse complement strand
TATATATATTTTTTTTATATATATATATATATATATATATATATATATATATATATATATATATATATGTTTCTTACAGGCTGCAGAAGTATACGTGAAAACAGAAAGAGGAGATATCGCCTCTCTTTCATTTGAATTTGAAAATTCGCTTGAAGCGGAACTCTTTGGCGAGTTTGTTATTACCCTTTTTGGTATCAGGGTAAAATATATACTCTAAACCCTAAACCCTAAACCCTAAACCCTAAACCCTAAACCCTAAACCCTAAACCCTAAACCCTA
>NW_013575284.1:2191-2425 GCF_000499745.2 Eimeria mitis | reverse complement strand
ATATATATATATATATATATATATATATATATATATATATATATATTATATATATTATATAATTATATATATTTCTTTATATCATTTATATTTATATACTTATATATATATATGACAAGCATGCATGCATGCATGCATGCATGCAAAGAAAGCCCCAAAATAAGAAGAAAGAAAAGGGAGACAACTCGCAGCGTCTTTTGTTTATAGACACCACAGAGACGAGCTGTACATACA
>NW_013575284.1:1743-2165 GCF_000499745.2 Eimeria mitis | reverse complement strand
AAAAAAAAGAAAGAAAAAGAAAGAAGAAACAAACAAAAATATATTATTTTTATTTTTAATTTTATTTGGTTGTTAGTGAAAACAAACTGTCTCCTTTTCTGTCTCCTCCTTTTTGTCTCCTCTTTTTTTTGTCTCTTTCTTTTGTCTCTTTCTTTTGTCTCTTTCTTTTGTCTCTTTCTTTTGTGTATTTCTTTTTTGTTTTTTTTTGCTTTTTATTTAGTGTTGGTGTCTCCTTTACTGTCTCCTTCATTCATACTGCATGTTATTTCTGTCTCTTCTTTTCTCTTTTTTTGTCTCCTCTTTTCTGTGTTTTGTCTCCATTTTATTTTATTTTATTTTATTTTATCTATTTACTCATTGCTAGTCTCTGTTATTTGTATCTTTTTGTGTTTTTATTTTTATTTCTCTTTTTTTTTATTTGT
>NW_013575284.1:1336-1709 GCF_000499745.2 Eimeria mitis | reverse complement strand
GGGGCCCCCAAGCCCCCCCCTGGGCCCCCCCCCCCCCCCTTTTCCTGTCTCCTGCATGCATGCATGCATGCATGCATGCGTGATTGGGGCTGCGCACGCACGCATGCATGCATGCATGCACGCATGCATGCATGCATGCACGCATGCATGCATGCATGCATGCGTGCTTGGGGCTGTGTCTGTGTCTTTGTATTATCTTTAAGCGAGAAGAGACAAAAGGAGACAGTTATACTGATGTCTCCATTTTCTGCTTTTTAATATAAACTTCTCTCTTTACAACTTAACATGAAAATAAATAAATAAATAAATAAATAAATTAAATAAATAAATAAATAAACAAGTAGATGCATAAACAGATAAATAAGTAGAGAGA
>NW_013575283.1:307-1901 GCF_000499745.2 Eimeria mitis | reverse complement strand
CCAAAACCACCCACACCAAACATCGCTAAGGATTATACTCCTCCTGCTGCTGCTGCTGCTGCTGCTGCTGTTGCTGCTGCTGCTGTTGCTGCTGCTGCTGCTGCTGCTGCGGAAGATGGCGGTAATGTAGATGTTGCTGCTGCTGATGGTTAGCTGCTGCTGGTGCTGCTGCTGCTGATGATGATTCTGCCGCTGCTGCTGATCCTGCTGCTGCTCCCGCTGCTGCTGCTGCTGTTGCTGCTGCTGCTGCTGCAACCCTTGATGATGCTGTTGTGCTGCTCTTGGATCTGTTGTTGCTGCAGCAGCAGCAGCAGCTGCTGCTGCAGTCACTGAGACAGCAGCAAATTTAGAGAGGAATGCGGGGACCCGGCGGTGTACACGCTTCAACTAGGGTTTAGGGTTTAGGGTTTAGGGTTTAGGGTTTAGGGTTTAGGTCTAGGGTTAAGCATCAAGCGGGCTGTCCGCGGTGGGTTTCTTTAACTCGTCAACGAGGCAGATGTTCAAGGGTTTACGGCCGAGGGTTTAGGGTTTAGGGTTTAGGGTTTAGGGTTTAGGGTTTAGGGTTTAGTAACGTTCTGTGTGGGGGCCCTTGGGGGGCCCCAGGGTACGAGAGTTTTATTTTTATTAAATAGATGAAAAGCAAAAATATTATTTTTTAAATAAAAATTTATTTTTTTTTCTTTTTTTTTGTTTTTTATTTTCAGGCGGCGAGGATCTGCGGTGTACCGACAGCAGCAGCCTCGAGTCTGCTGCTGCTGCTGCTGCTGCTGCTGCTGCTGCTGCTGCTGCTGCTGTTGCTGCTGCTGCTGCTAGTACTATGCTCCTCACCTATGTATATATATTTTCGTTGTTTTTTTAATTTTAAATTGTTTTTATTTGAATAAAAAAAGAAAGAGACAAATAAATAAAAAACAACACCCGGTTGCTAGTGAGGTGTACATACACCGCAGTGTATCTGCAGCTACAGCCCTTATATATACACCCCAGCATGTGTCGATACACCCCAAGAGGTTTATTTATAAATTTAATATTAATGTTGTATGCATGCAGTGTAAATACACCATCTGTATGAGCAGGTGTATATGCAGGTGTGTACATACATACACCCCAACCATCGACACACAGCAGCAACAGCAACAGCAGCAGCAGCAGCAACAGCTGCAGCAGCACCCGCTGCTGCTTGGCTCTGCTGCAGCCGGCTGCTGCGCGTCGTATCCACCGCCCTGGGATCGTCTCCTCCAGCCCCAGCATCTGCAGATACACCCCACGAGAGCTGAATATAGATAAACACCATGATACACCCCAGGAGCTGCACATACACCCCAGGAGCTGCAGATACACCCCAGGAGCTGCACATACACCGCAGGAGCTGCGCATACACCCCAGGAGCTGCAGATACACCCCAGGAGCTGCAGATACACCGCAGGCTTTCGTTTCTCTGTTTGTATTTTTGTTTTTTCTGTTGTGAAATGTATTTATATATTTTGACTTTATTTATTTACGTGGTTAGTTGTTGCTGCTGTTTGTTGTTTGTTGCTGCTTTTTGTTTTTCTTTGTTTTTTTCGTTTGTGCATGTTTATGTCTACTCCTCTAC
>NW_013575283.1:0-245 GCF_000499745.2 Eimeria mitis | reverse complement strand
ATATATATATATATATATATATATATATATATATATATATATATATATATATATATATATGTATATGTGAATGTATATGTATATATATATGTATATATATATAATATATTTTAAATACAGCAGATAAAATAAATCTATACATATTTCTTTTTTATGTTTTGTATTTCGTTTTGATTACAAAGGGCCTTTCTCTTCGTCTCACCCCAACCCACTGCTGCTGCCGCTGCTGCTGCTGCTGCTGCTGC
>NW_013575282.1:2258-2516 GCF_000499745.2 Eimeria mitis | reverse complement strand
TATTTCTATATAATAAAAAACAAATAATTTTATTCTCTCTCACCACCAGAATAAATTCTGCTGCTGCTGCGTGCAGCTGCAGCAACACAGCAGCAGCAGCAGCAGCAGCCGCACGCAGCAGCAGCAGCAGCAGCAGCAGCAGCAGCAGCAGCAGCAGCGGCATCTAAGGGGCCTCAGCAGCCAGACTGTTTCTTTCTCTGTATTTATATTTGCACTTCTTGGTTTTGGAAGCGTCGCAGCGTGTATAGCTTTTGCTGC
>NW_013575282.1:266-607 GCF_000499745.2 Eimeria mitis | reverse complement strand
CAGCAGCAGCAGCAGCAAATGCTCCTGCTGCAGGGTATTCGCAGCACGGGGAGGAGAAAGGCGACGCAACTGCAGCAGCACCCAGCAGCAGCAACAGCAGCAGCAGCAGCAGCAGCAGCAGCAGCAGCAGCAGCAGCAGCAATGTAGATCTGCGGCAGCAATACGATCAGCTAGTTGAATATACACTAGCAATGGAGCGACACAAAGAAGAACTAACAAAAGAAAACGAAAAACTCAAAGAAGAAATAAATAAAAAAAAATATAATTTTTATATTTTTGATTTGTGGTCGTTACCTGTTTATATTTTTGTTGGGTTTCTTCTTTGGTTTATTATAGATAAA
>NW_013575282.1:0-220 GCF_000499745.2 Eimeria mitis | reverse complement strand
GCAGCAGCAGCAACATAAAAAAAAAAAAAAATAAATAAATAAATATAAATACATGTAAATTTATTTATTTATTTATATAGATATGCTTTTTATATTTATTTATTTCGATGCAACCACATATTTATATACAGACAAATACAACAAAAAATACAGCAGCAGCAGCTGCAGCAGCAGCAGCAGCAGCAGCAGCAGCAGCAGCAGCAGCAGCAGCAGCAGCAGC
>NW_013575281.1:2401-2607 GCF_000499745.2 Eimeria mitis | reverse complement strand
AGCCCCTTCCACGCTCTGCCTATATATATATATATATATTTATATATATATATATATATGCATATTTATTTATTTATTTATTTATTTGTTTATTTATTTATTTATTTTTTTTATTTATATGAAGGAGAGCAGCCCCTTCCACGCCCTCCCTACAACATTAGGGTCTGTAGCAATTTCTATAAGACAACGAGCCTGCTCAGCAGCAC
>NW_013575281.1:966-1157 GCF_000499745.2 Eimeria mitis | reverse complement strand
TATATATATATATATATATATATATATATATACTTATTTATTTATATACTGTGTGTGTGTGTGTGTGTGTGTGTGTGTGTGTGTGTGTGTGAAGAAGCTGCTGCTGTTGCTATTTTTGCTGCTGCAGCAGCACTTTGCTTCTCTTCCTCCTTCTGCTGCAGCACTCACTACTACTACTACTACTACTACTA
>NW_013575281.1:262-866 GCF_000499745.2 Eimeria mitis | reverse complement strand
TGCTGCTGCTGCTGCTGCTGCTGCTTCTGCTGCTGCTGCTGCTGCTGCTGCTGCTGCTGCTGCTGCTGGTTTACCTTTGTGTATAGATTGAGGGGATCGCTGAGTATGAGTGTTGCTGCTGCTAACACAAATTCTTTTTTGCTGCGGATACACCCCAATGCAGCAGCAAAATTACTTTCAAAAAGCCCCAAACCTCCAGCAGCAAATGCATGCACTCCTGCTGCTGCTCCTGCTGCTGCTCCTGCTGCTGTTGCTGCTGCTGCTGCTGCTGGTGCTGCTGGTGCTGCTGCTGGTGCTGCTGGTGGTGCTTGTGCTGTTGATCCTGCTGCTGCTTCTTTTGTCGCTGCTGCTGTTGCTGAAGAAGAGTAAGCATTGCTGCTCCTGCTGCTGCTGCTGTTGCTGCTGCTGCTGCTGCTGCTGTTGCTGCTGCTGCTGCTGGTGAAGAAAGGAGACAGTAGGAGGTGGTAGCTGCGTGCTGCTGGGGGCCCCACAACAGCAAGAAGAGAAGGAGACAAACGAAAGGAGACAATCTCTGCTGCAGGGAGACAGCTAGCTGCTGCATCGAAGCAGCAGCTCAGGTCTATGTCTATATACTACACACACA
>NW_013575281.1:0-162 GCF_000499745.2 Eimeria mitis | reverse complement strand
AAAAGCCCCAAACCTCCAGCAGCAAATGCATGCACTCCTGCTGCTGCTCCTGCTGCTGCTCCTGCTGCTGCTGCTGCTGCTGCTGCTGCTGCTGGTGCTTGTGCTGTTGATCCTGCTGCTGCTTCTTTTGTCGCTGCTGCTGTTGCTGAAGAAGAGTAAGCA
>NW_013575280.1:0-784 GCF_000499745.2 Eimeria mitis | reverse complement strand
TGAATACTGCACTGCTTACGCATCTCTGGGTCTCCTCCTTTTTTCTTTTTGGGGGTTTTTGCTGCAGCAGCAGGAGAGCTGCAGGTAGGCTCCTCCAAGGGCCCTGCTGCCGCTCCTGCTGCTGCTGCTGTTGTTGCTGCTGCTGCTGCTGCTGCAGCAGCAGAAGATCGGGGGTGATGCCCCCCCTTGGGTTTAGCGTGGCTGCGGGCGGCGTGCCTCATAGGTGCCTATACACCGCAGAGTTTGTGTGTAATCCCGAGCCTTCTACGTGAAAAAAAGAGAAAATTAAAATAAAAAAATAAAATAAATTATAAATATTAAAAAAAAAACAAAATAACGATCATAAATACACAAAAACACACACCCTCCTTCGCTGCCGGATGAGGCAGCCACCGCCCCGCGGTGTATGTAGCTGGGGTGTATATACAGCAGTTTATTTGCATTAAATTTATAAAAATAAATAAAATAAATTAAAATATATTTAAATAAATTATTATTTTATTTTATTTTTTTATAATTTTATATAAACAACCACGGAGCGGGGTTCACTGCCCTAGGTAAGAGCATGCATGCATATAGAAACCAGCCGCTTATTATTTATTTATTTAATTATTTTATTTATTTTATTTATTTATTTTATTTATTTATTTTATTTATTTATTTATTTTTTTATTTTATTAAAAAGGAAAATTAAATGGTTTTGTACAAATGATATTTCGCCTGCAGTGTCGATACAGCAGCCTCTTCTTCTTTGTTTGCTTTCTTATATATAAAAAAAAAAAAA
>NW_013575279.1:368-702 GCF_000499745.2 Eimeria mitis | reverse complement strand
CAGCAGCAGCAGCAGCAGCAGCAGCAGCAGCAACAGCAGCAGCAGCAGCAGCAGCAGCAGCAGCAGTATCTTGTCTTGCTGCAGCTATTGCCATACAGCTGATTGTTTAACAGCAGCAATTAAGGACGAAGAGCTGCTGCAGCTGTTCGGTTGCCTGCCCCCCCCCCAGCAGCAGCAGCAGCAGCAGCAGCAGCAGCAGCAGAAGCTGCTGCTGCTGTCTTGTGGTGGAGGTACACTCCATTCGCATGCAGGGCAGCAGCTGCTGCAGCAGGAGCAGCAGCTCGTCTGGGTCAGAACATCCTATCAGCAGCAAATATATAACTTACTTATGGTA
>NW_013575279.1:0-181 GCF_000499745.2 Eimeria mitis | reverse complement strand
TGCTGCGGCTGTTTGTTTTTGTTGTTGCTGCTGCAGCTGTTGCTGCTGCTGCTGTTCCTGCTGCTGCTGCGGCTGCTGCTGCTGCTGTGTTCAGCAGCAGCAGCAGTTTCCCTGGTTTGCGTTTGCTGCTGCTGCAGGCTGGCGAGGGCCCCCTCTGCTTCTCTCCTTATCTCCGCCCCCA
>NW_013575278.1:1346-2432 GCF_000499745.2 Eimeria mitis | reverse complement strand
TGTGAGAATATCGTGCGGTTATCTACTTTGCGGGCATGCATCTACGCGTTTAGTGTGGCGAGGCTTTCTCTAGAGCTGTGATCGAGTGTTGTTTTTCCAAGCGAAAATGCGGATATTCTGGGTAGAGAGATGGAGTTGCCTTTTCTTGCACTCTACGTAAGTACAGGTGCAAGCGAAGTGCCAGTAAGAAACACGAGCGCGGCCCGTCAATATATGTTCGGCGGCGTAGTTGTAACGAGAGTATGGTTGTAGCAGCCGACGAACAGTACGGGGATCGCCAATTGGAGCCCAGTCTAGTGCTCACGGCATCGAAAAGGGTTCGGATAAGCGCAACACTATGCTTCCGCCAGGTTTGTATCGTTTCGTCGACGCTTTGCAACATTTCTACACCCCGGGCAGTTGTGAAGGGGACATCAGTAAATCACTTGTGCATCAACGGTCCAGCGGGTGCGTCGGAAAGCCTTCATGCGCTTTCCGAGTTGAGCGAACAACAATGAATGGCAGGGCTANCCTTTCTGTGCCGTGACTACATATGTGAAGAGCACACATCGTGTTTGACCAATGGTTCACTCTCCTGTTTTTGATGCCTGCACCGCGATTTGCTGGCGAATGAGTGGATTCGCACGAATTTCCTTTGGCATGCACTTGGATTGCAGAGTATCTCTGTTGCCCCCGGTGCTATGTTCTGCTCTGTATTGTGTGCACACAGTTTCCGAGACAGTCGTGGAGGGCGTCCGCGGAAACTGAACCTAGTATTCAGTACGATTGGGCTGACTAGGCTGCGGCCGTCTTTCTATGCGAGACAACCTGTCAGCTCTCTTCTAAAATTCTAGCTCCGAGGGTTGAACGCCAATCGGTGTTGCTGCGTACGCCGGATGAAAGATGGCCTGTTTGGGGGGAGGAAGCGCAAGCAAACAGTACATGCGCGCATATCAGACACCCTCTGAATTGCGTCGGTTGGAAGTTGCTGAAAGGTGAATGTGCATCGGCGCATCTACCGTTGGCGAGATTCTAAACACCTCAAACATTTAGAAGCGAATGAACGACGAGCCATATATCCGTTTCGCGTTTGACGTGTGTTGAAGA
>NW_013575278.1:0-1254 GCF_000499745.2 Eimeria mitis | reverse complement strand
TGAAACGTTTCTGCTTTGAACATTCGGTACTTTGTACAGGAAGTGAGCATTATATATTTAGTAGTAGTAGGCGTTTGCTTGTATTCACACCAGTCGAGCAGTACAATGCGCATCGATGAGCTGCTTCAGTTGCGTGCCTCTTCGCGGGCAGGCCTTGAGTTTCGCTCATACCGAATTTGCCATTTCATCCGCAGACGCGCTTTCAAGAGCATAGGGCGGACAGCTTGTGTCGTCGGCACTGCGTGTGGTGCGGAGGTGGGGTGAGCGAGTGTGCACTAGAATGGTGGGCTCCAGAGAGTGTGTCTGCACGTGTGTGATGGAGACTCCCTGGACAACAAATTGTCTTAAAAAAATCAATTGCAGTGTTTAAGGCTGCTCATTTTGATTTGAAGCGACGGCCCTTCGCGAGATGCTTGCTTTCGTTCAGCGGAACGTTTGAAGAGTCAAACGTCTGTGTCTTGCTGCTACCGCGACAGAGTAGTGGAGCGAACGTAGAGCTGCAGGAGCTGTACAGCGCCATAGGCCTAGGATAGCGCAGAATCTGCATGGTTAGTGTATTTTTACTGGTTTTGCGTGGTGCTCGCACACTGATCTAGGGTTTGGCGCTTTGGCGTTCGAGTCTATGGCGAGGCCGGTCGCGGGCGCATGTGAACTGTAGGCAGAGGCCGTACAGCAGGGCGAGCTCGAAGCAAATGCCCTTGGGAAAGCGTTTCCGAGATTTCGCACAAAACTTAGAGAGTGCGCTGAAGCATTACTGTATCCTCCCATCATCTTCGTAGCCAGCCAACATCAATGACAATTATCATCGAAACGTAGCAAACATCCACGGAACGTATTTGCAGTCTCGTTGCAACAAATTAGCCCGATAAGCACCGCTTATGCGGGGGATGCGTGCATCGACTTGGCGGTCACTGGCTACGCGAAGCAGTCTGCAGAAGGATACTGCCGAAGCCTTCGCGGCCCTTGCAGGCCTGCAATATGAAGCTGCGAAGGCTCTCGGACAACTTTCTGTAGGGCTACACCAGCGTTGAGATGGGCAACCTTACGGCTTGCTGCGAGCCAGTTCTGTGACGTTTAGGGAGTACGCGCTCACTCGTGTTGACGAGAGGGAGGGTAAATGTCACGTCCGTCACATTTCTCCAATTAGGACGTGAAAGGCACGTGCACTTGCTTGCGTTCCGCACTGTGCATGCATGGCACAACGCAGAGCGTACGTTTCATAGCAAGGCACGCGGAATCGTCCTCACCCTGCTG
>NW_013575277.1:17411-17567 GCF_000499745.2 Eimeria mitis | reverse complement strand
AAGAACAAAAACTCATAGAGATAACTGCAGCACGAGCTGCTGCTAGGAGCAGAGCAGCAGCAGCAGCAGCTGCTGCTGCTGCTGCAGCAGCAGCAGGGGGGCCTCCCCGCTGCTGTGGTAGCCGCCGAGGCAGCAGCAGCAGCAGCAGCAGCTGCT
>NW_013575277.1:16791-17311 GCF_000499745.2 Eimeria mitis | reverse complement strand
ATCTCTGTCTGCGTGTTGCTGTTGCAGCGTTACGATAAGAAAAAGAAGCATGCAGTGACTGCTCCGCTGCTGCTGCTGCTGCTGCTGCTGCTGCTGCTGCTGCTGCTGCTGGAACAGGCGCCCCCACTGCAACAAGAAGAAAGATACTCTGCTGCTGTTTTTGCTGCTGCAGCAGCAAACGAAAGCGACAACAAAGAAGAACAAAAACTCATAGAGATAACTGCAGCACGAGCTGCTGCTAGGAGCAGAGCAGCAGCAGCAAAGACTAATGTTATTTGCTTCACCTTATAAAATATTTAATCGCAAAATTAAATAAAAAAATAAATAAACTCAAAAAGAAGAATATCTTTATCTAGCTGCTTCGTTAGTTGCTCCTTTATCCTTGCTGCTGCTGCTGCTGCTGCTGCTGCTGCTGCTGGATCTGCTGCAGCAGCAGCAGCAACAGAACGTCTCGCCTCATCCTTGCTGCATCCAGCACGAGCTCTTTTGCATGCACAGAACAAACGCAGCAGCAGCAGCA
>NW_013575277.1:16385-16691 GCF_000499745.2 Eimeria mitis | reverse complement strand
CAAAATTAAATAAAAAAATAAATAAACTCAAAAAGAAGAATATCTTTATCTAGCTGCTTCGTTAGTTGCTTCTTTATCCTTGCTGCTGCTGCTGCTGCTGCTGCTGCTGCTGCTGCTGCTGCTGCTGCTGGATCTGCTGCAGCAGCAGCAGCAGCAGAACGTCTCGCCTCATCCTTACTGCATCCAGCAGCAGCTCTTTTGCATGCACAGAACAAACACTGCAGCAGCAGCAGCAGCAGCAGCACGTGCTGCCGTCGCAGCCTCACCGCAGCACTAGCTGCTGCCGCTGCTGCAGCAGCAGCAGCA
>NW_013575277.1:13300-13595 GCF_000499745.2 Eimeria mitis | reverse complement strand
GGGTTTAGGGTTTTGAGGGTTTAGGGTTTAGGGTTTAGGGTTTAGGGTTTTGAGGGTTTAGGGTTTTGAGGGTTTAGGGTTTTGAGGGTTCAGGGTTTTGAGCAAAAAGAAAGCACGGCGGGTTACTTATTTTAGGGTTTTTAGGGTTTAGGGTTTTGAGGGTTTAGGGTTTAGGGTTTTGAGGGTTTAGGGTTTAGGGTTTAGGGTTTTGAGGGTTTAGGTTTTTGAGGGTTTAGTGTTTAGTGTACTATCTGACATACCTAGAGTGAGCGTTTCTTCATTTTCCGTTTTATAA
>NW_013575277.1:13096-13200 GCF_000499745.2 Eimeria mitis | reverse complement strand
GGGTTTAGGGTTTTGAGGGTTTAGGGTTTAGGGTTTAGGGTTTAGGGTTTTGAGGGTTTAGGGTTTTGAGCAAAAAGAAAGCACGGTGGGTTACTTATTTTAGA
>NW_013575277.1:12868-12996 GCF_000499745.2 Eimeria mitis | reverse complement strand
TTTTTTTTGTCTTTTTCCTTTTTTTGTCTCCTTTTTGTTTTTTTGTCTTTTTGTTTTTATTCTCCTTTTTGTTTTTTTTTCTTTTTTGTTTTTGTTTTTTTCTCCTTTTTGTTTTTTTTTCTTTTTGG
>NW_013575277.1:11718-12068 GCF_000499745.2 Eimeria mitis | reverse complement strand
TGTCTCCTCTTTGTTTTTGTCTCTTTTTTATTTTTATTTTTTTTTGTTTTTTTTGTCTCCGTTTTTTTTTTGTCTTTTTCCTTTTTTTGTCTCCTTTTTGTTTTTTTGTCTTTTTGTTTTTATTCTCCTTTTTATTTTTTTTCCTTTTTTGTTTTTGTTTTTTTCTCCTTTTTGTTTTTTTTTTCTTTTTGATTTTTTTGTCTCCGTTTTGTCTCTCCTTTGTCTCCTTTTTCCTTTTTTTTTCTCTTTTGTCTCCTTTTTGTCTCCTTTTTGTCTCCTTTTTGTCTCCTTTCTGTCTCCTTTTTGTCTCCTTTTTGTCTCCTTTCTGTCTCCTTTTTGTCTCCTTTCTC
>NW_013575277.1:11392-11456 GCF_000499745.2 Eimeria mitis | reverse complement strand
AGCAGCAGCAGCAAGGGGAACAGCAGCAGAAGATATAGCAGAAGAAGCGATAGCAGCAAAAGCA
>NW_013575277.1:7445-7579 GCF_000499745.2 Eimeria mitis | reverse complement strand
CAGCAGCAGCAACAGCAGCAGCAACAACTAGAAGAGTAATAGCAACCGCATGAACAGCAGCAGCAACAGAGGCAACAGCAGAAACAGCACCAACAGCAGTAGCAGCATCAGCAGCAACAACAACAACAGCAGCA
>NW_013575277.1:6771-7033 GCF_000499745.2 Eimeria mitis | reverse complement strand
CAGCAGCAGCAACAGCAGCAGCAACAACTAGAAGAGTAATAGCAACCGCATGAACAGCAGCAGCAACAGAAGCAACAGCAGAAACAGCACCAACAGCAGTAGCAGCATCAGCAGCAGCAGCAACAACAACAACAACAGCAGCAGCAGCAGCAGCAGCAGCAGCAGCAGCAACTGCTTACTATACATTCCTTGTTAGCCAAGCCTTCTACCCCCTCAGGCATCGCAGACCCCAAAAGGCCGCGAGCGCTGCTGAGGCTCGCCC
>NW_013575277.1:6475-6671 GCF_000499745.2 Eimeria mitis | reverse complement strand
CTGCTGCTGCTGCTGCTGCTGCTGCTGCTGCTGCTGCTGCTGCTGCTGCTGCTGCTGCTGCTGCTGGGGGACCTTGCCAAAGGTTTTATACAGCAGCAGCCTGTGGTCGTCTGCTGCTAGGGGGGCCCCATCAGCAGCCTTTAGGGCCCCCTCAAACATCACCGGCTCCCAAAGGGGGGCCCCCGGGGGGCCCCCA
>NW_013575277.1:5623-6375 GCF_000499745.2 Eimeria mitis | reverse complement strand
CAGCAGCAGCCTGTGGTCGTCTGCTGCTAGGGGGGCCCCATCAGCAGCCTTCAGGGCCCCCTCAAACATCACCGGCTCCCAAAGGGGGGCCCCCGGGGGGCCCCCCTGGGGGCCCCCATGGGGGCCCCCCTGGGGGGCCCCCTGGGGGGCCCCCTCTTGAGGGGAGAAAAAGAGAGGGACAAGAGGAGACGGAGCAGGTGCTAGTGCAGCAGCAGATAGAGATGGTGCTGCTGCTGAACGCTGCTGCTGCTGCTGCTGCTGCTGCTGTTGCTGCTGCTGCTGCTGGTGTTGCTGCTGTATGAGCATGTCGTTTGTGTTGTGCTGCTTCTCTTCTGCTGCAGCAGCAAGTCGTCTAGAAGTATCAACCCCCTGCCGCTGCTGCCGTTGCTGCTGCTGCTGCTGCTGCTGCTGCTGCTGCTGCTGCTGCTGCTGCTGCAGGCGCAGCAGCGAGAAGGGGACAGTTGTGTGGGGGCAGAGCATCTCTGCGGGGCCGAAGATACTGTCTCCTTTTGTGTCTCTGACGGTGAGCTCCGCATACACCGCAACGGGGGGGATCCCCCTGCTGCTGCTGCTGCTGCTGCTGCTGCTGTTGCTGCTGCTGCTGTTGCTGCTGCTGTCTCCTTCGCTGAACAGCTCCATCAGGCCCTGCACTATTTGCTGCTGTTGCTGCTGCTTGACGCTATCGTCGTTGTCTGCTGCTGCTGCTGCTGCTGCTGCTGCAGCAGTAGCAGCAGCAGCAAACTCATCTGCCT
>NW_013575277.1:2588-5523 GCF_000499745.2 Eimeria mitis | reverse complement strand
CTATTTGCTGCTGTTGCTGCTGCTTGACGCTATCGTCGTTGTCTGCTGCTGCTGCTGCTGCTGCTGCTGCTGCAGCAGCAGCAGCAAACTCATCTGCCCTTCGCAGCACCCGCAGCAGATCGGAGACAGTTTGTATTTTGTCTGGGTGTAGAGACACCGCAACAAAGGCCCATTGCTGCTGCTGCTGCGTTGTTTGCTGCAGCAGCGCAGCAGCAGCAGCTCGTTCTGCTGGCAGCAGATGTGCTGCTATTGCTGCAGCAGCATCTCCCCCTCGAGGCGGGAGAAAAGCAGCAGCAGCATCTCCCTGCGCCGCACCACTCCCCGCAGCAGCAGCAGCAGCAGCAGCAGCAGCAGCAGCAGCAGCAGCAGCAGCAGCAGCAGCAGCAAGTGTGTTTCTGCCTGAAGCCCACCACTGGTTAACCTTAAGAACCTTAGATAGGAGAGCAGGCTGCTGCTGCAGCAGCAACCGCATCTGCTGCTGCGCAGCTAGCTGGCTAGCTGTATACATGGGCATGGTATCTTGCTGCTGCTGCAGCAGCAGCAGCTGCTGCTGCTGCTGTGGTTCCTGCTGCGGTTGCTGTTCTAGCTGCTGTGGGTATTCTCCTTCTGCTGCAGCAGCAGCAGCAGCAGCAGCAGCAGCAGCAGCAGCAACTGCATTCAAAAGCCCAGCAGCAGCAGAAGCAAATGCTGCGGGACGAATAGGAGACAGAAGAAAGACGTCGAAGGCACTGTCTCCTGCTGCTGCATGCAGCAGCAGCTGCGGCAGCCACGGCATCACTAGCATACTCTGCTGCTGCTGCTGCTGCTCCTGCTGCTGCTGTTGCTGCTGCTGTGCCTCAAGACGACGAGGAGAGAATAGGACCTCTATCATATCTGCTGCAGCTGATAGCTGCTGCTGCTGCTGCTGCAGTTGCTGCTGCTGCTCCAATAGCAACAGCAATTGCTGCTGCTGCTGCTGCTGAGTCCCCTGCTGCTGCTTGTGCCACAGCCCCTGCTGCTGCTGCCACTGCTTCCCCTGCTGCTGCTGCTGTTGCTGCAGCCGCTGCTGCTGCTGCTGCTGCTGCTGCTGGTAGTAGTAGTAAGCAGCAAACTGCTGCCGCAGCTGCTGCGCCCAGCTGCGGGGAGCAGCAGCAAAGTCTCCGGCTCTGAGTGCAGCAAGAAGAGCCTGCAGCACCTCTGCTTCTGTCTCCTCTTCTTCTTCATCAGCAGGGCCCCACTGCTGCTGCTGCTGCTGCTGCTGCTGCTGCTGCAGCGAGGCTTGTAACGCCTGCAGCAGCTGCTGCATGCTCTGCGGCAGCTGCTGGCTATACACCCCACACACCCTGCGGTGCATCTCCCCCCGGCTTATAGGGAGACCTGTCTCCTCCCACCACCCTGCTGCTGCTGCTGCTGCTGCTGCTGCTGCTGGGGGTGCTGCTGCTGCTGCTGCTGCTGCGCGAGAGCGTTTGTGGGTGTCTCCTCTGCTGCTGCTGCTGCTGTGGCGCTGCACTGCAGCACGAAGGCCTTGCATGCGCTGCTGCGCCTGCAGCACCGCTCGAGCCATAAAAGAAGCAGAATCAAACGGCTTTTCTGCTGCTGCTGCTGCTGCTGCTGCTGCTGTTTGCTGCTGCTGCTGCTGGTCGATGGAGCTGCTGCTGCTGCTGCTGCTGCTGCTGCTGCTGCTGTTTGCCTGCCACTTATTTACTGCTTGCTGCATGCGTCGCTTTGCTGCTGCTATGAGTTCAGCAGCAGCAGCAGGGAATGCATGCGCTGCTGCTAGTATTTGCTGCTGTGTTGCTGCTGCTGCTGCTGGGTGTAAGGAGGAGGCCATCTGCTGCACGTGACACGACAGTGCTTCTGCTGCTGTTGCTGTTGCTGCTAGCGAGCAGCTAGTTGCTGCTCTTGCTGCTGCTGCTCCTGCTGCTGCTGCTGCTCTCGTACCCCCTCCTCCTTCTCTCACCTCCTGCTGCTGCTCCTGCTGCTGCTGCTGCTGCTGCTGCTGCTGCTGCTGCTGCTGTTCTATGGGGCTTGAAAGCATACTCTCGGGTGTATGCGCAGCTGCATGCGCTGCGCCCGGCCAGCTGCGGGTATCCCATGATTGTCGTTTTGCTGCTGCTGTGTCATCTGCTGCTGCACCTGCTGCTGCTGCTGCTGCTGCTGCTGCTGCTGGATCTGCTGCTGCGTCGCTGTCTGCTGCAGCAGCAGCAGCAAAATCTGCATCTTCTTCGTCGTAGTCTTCATGTATGAAACTCATAGGACGTGTATCAACAGAATGCTGCTGCTGCTGCTGCTGCTGCTGCTGCTGCTCCTGCTGCTGCTGCTGCTGCTGCTGCTGCAGTGAGGGTGAGCCCCAGTTGGATAGACCATCGAAGAACCGCTGCGCTGCGTTTGCTGCTCCGTGCCACACATCCTCAGCAGCAGCAGCAGCAGCAGCTGCTGCTGCTGCTGCTGCTTCTACAGAATTTGGTTTTGCTGCTGCTGCAGCAGGAGGCCGTCCAGCAGCAGCAGCAGGTTTCTCTGCTGCTGCTGCAGTAGCTGCAGCAGGAGGCTTGGCAGCTGCAGCAGGAGCAGCAGCAGCGCCTTCTGCTGCTGCTGCTGCTGCTGCTGGTGCTGCTGCTGCTGGTGCTGCTGCAGATGTATTAAAAAAGTTTAGTGGGGGCCCCTGGCTAGGAGGGGCCTGAGGAGGAGAAAACAACCCCCCCCATATATCTCTCTCCTGCAGCAGCAGCAGCAGCAGCAGCAGCAGCAGCAGCAACAGCAGCAGAAGCAGCAGCAGCAGCAGCAGCAGAAGCAGCAGCAACCACATAAATAAATACAATTGAAGCAGCAGAAACGCATACACACCCTTGCATAGAAACAGCTGATATTCAGCTGCTGCTGCTGCTGCTACTGCTGCTGCTGCTGCTGCTGCTGCTGCTGCTGCTGCTGCTGCTGCTGCTGCTGCTTACCGCAGGCG
>NW_013575277.1:506-1770 GCF_000499745.2 Eimeria mitis | reverse complement strand
AAAAAAAAAAAAAAAAAAAGAAAAAAAAAAAAATTACTTTAAGTATAAAACAATAAACATAATTAAAAATTTATTTTTTAATTTTTTAGGGTTTAGGGTTTAGGGTTTAGGGTTTAGGGTTTAGGGTTTAGGGTTGTGACGCAGAGAGCAGCGACGACCGGAGCTAACCGAGGTCACTTAATACAAACCCTAAACCCTAAACCCTAAACCCTAAACCCTAAACCCTAAACTTTGGTTTATTTAAAAAAGTAAAAAAGTATTTCAGTATATTCAGGGGTGAACATCCATTCGTTTGGCCCTATATCTACTGTCTAGGGTTTAGGGTTTAGGGTTTAGGGTTTAGGGTTTAGGGTTTGCACGAGAGAGCGTCTCAGCCTTGCTGCAGTATGTTAGTGGGGTCCGTTTTCTCTCTCTATCACTCTCTCATAAACCCTAAACCCTAAACCCTAAACCCTAAAACCCTAAACCCTAAACCCTAAACCCTAAACCCTAAACCCTAGGTACCCGGGCAAGCGAGGGAGCGGCAGCGCCGCAGCTACAGCAAACAGAAATAAATAAAAAACAAATAAAAATAAATAAAAAATAAATAAAAATAAAAATAAATAAATAAATAAATAAATAAATAATAAATAATAAATAAATAAATAATGAATAAACAAATACATAAAACCAATAAAGAGATAATAAACAAATACACAAAAACAAAAATAAACAATTATATAAATAATAAACAAATAAAAAAAACAAAAAAATAATAAATAAATAAATAAAATATAAACAAACAAACAAATAAACAAACAAACAAAACTAATAAACAAAAAAAAAAAAACAAAAAGGTTATATAGTTATAGCTGAACCGATAGAAACCCTAAACCCTAAACCCTAAACCCTAAACCCTAAACCCTAAAGGAAGAGGAGAGAGACAGAGAGAGAAAAAGAAAAAGTAAACAAAAAAAGAAAAAACAAAAAAACAACAAAACACCGAGGCAATCAACATACAAAACCACCGCTGCACATCTGTGGTTTAGGGTTTAGGGTTTAGCGTTTAGGGTTTAGGGTTTAGGGTTTGGGGTTTTCCTGGGCTCTGTGATGATAAAATATTCTCTCTTTAGGAGGAGACATACACCGCGAACTGAAAACCCTAAACCCTAAACCCTAAACCCTCAACCCTAAACCCTAAACCCTAAACCCTAATGGTTGTGTTTTCTTTTTTTGTTTTTCTTTTCTTGCTTGTCTTTGTTTATTTGTTTGTTTGTTTCTCTTC
>NW_013575276.1:2793-2882 GCF_000499745.2 Eimeria mitis | reverse complement strand
GGAGGCGGGGGGTTGCAGTACCGCCATTCTACCCCCAGCAATACAGGAGGGGGTGGAGCAGCAGCAGCAGCAGCAGCAGCAGCAGAAGC
>NW_013575276.1:2389-2693 GCF_000499745.2 Eimeria mitis | reverse complement strand
GGAGGCGGGGGGTTGCAGTACCGCCATTCTACCCCCAGCAATACAGGAGGGGGTGGAGCAGCAGCAGCAGTAGCAGCAGCAGCAGAAGCAGCAGCAGCAGCAGCAGCAGGAGAAGAAGCAGCTGTTATGTTTATCTCTGTACAGTCTTTGCCGTCAGAAACACTAGCGCTGCTTCTCTCATGCATAAGGAGAGAAAGATGAGGTGTACGTACACCTGGTGAGTTTATCTCTTTATTAAGAGGCTGCTGCTGGCTATAAACAAATTCTGCTGCAGCAAGAGGTGCAGCAGCAGCAGCAGCTGCTG
>NW_013575276.1:2048-2289 GCF_000499745.2 Eimeria mitis | reverse complement strand
TATATATAGCTCGGCTCCAATAGAAGGGTGCAGATGCCCTATAAAGTGTAATGTTTTCTTTGTTTTGTCTCTGTTTTTTATTTTTTATTTTTTCTCTTTTCTTCGTCTTTTATTTCTTCTTTATCTTGCATCTGTGTATTTCTTCTTTATCTTTTTTGTTTGTCTTTATCTTTTTTCTTTTTCTTTTTCGTTTTTTTTTTTCTTTTTTTTTGTTTCTTAGTATAACACACGACCCCAAGAG
>NW_013575276.1:1790-1948 GCF_000499745.2 Eimeria mitis | reverse complement strand
CTGCTGCTGATATGCTCGTCGGTTGCGGGCTCCATTCAGGTGTATGTACACCTGAAATGGGGGGGGAGGATGATAAAGCTGAGGAAATACAAGAGGGTATATATCCAAAATCTACGTTCATTTCTGCTGCTGCTGCTGTTGTTGCTGCTGCTGCTGTT
>NW_013575276.1:326-1690 GCF_000499745.2 Eimeria mitis | reverse complement strand
CTGCTGCTGATATGCTCGTCGGTTGCGGGCTCCATTCAGGTGTATGTACACCTGAAATGGGGGGGGAGGAGGATAAAGCTGAGGAAATACAAGAGGGTATATATCCAAAATCTACGTTCATTTCTGCTGCTGCTGCTGCTGTTGTTGCTGCTGCTGCTGTAGCTGCTGCTGCTGCTGCTGCTGCTGCTGCTGCTTCTTGCTTGGCCCAATGAGCTGCTATGAAGCGGTATGCAGCTTCTTCAGCTGCTGGAGTTTCATAAGGATCATGAGAAACATATTTGGGTTGAAATGAATGTTTAAAACGCTGTCGTTTTACCTCTTCTTCGGGTGTACATACACCAGGCGACCAATGGCCTAGAGGTGGCGGCTGCGGCCCCTGGGGTGTATGTGCAGCTCTGCGTTTCCTCGTGAGAGTTTCCATAATTTGTAAATCACTTTTACAAATTATAAATATATTTATTTCTGAATTTCTGATTCAAATGCAGCATCAGCTAGCCGCAGAGAGCAGCCAACAGCAGCGGGAGCCGCCGACCATACTATGACCGTTCTTCAGATAGAAAGCAGACCCAAATGGAGTTTTGCGGAGCGATTTGTTGCATTATTTGCCGAAAAAAAGAATATTTTCATAATATTAATTAAAAAAAATGAAAAAACGGGAGAAAATGATGCTAATTTACTTAAAAATTTACACACATATACACACCGCAGCGACCCATGAGGAGGCGGTCGGGGCGGCCCCATCCTGAGCTGCACATACACCCCAATTTGTTGTTGTATTTTTTCTCTCCTTTTTTAATAAAATATATTTAAATATGCGTTTAACGTATTTTAATGTAAATTAAATATATTTAAATATATATTAAACTCTTTTTTCCCTTCATTTCTGCCAGCAACATCTCCCTCTTTCTCCTACAATAACAGCTCCAATGGTTCGTTTGTCTACTGCACGCTGCCTCTGTTTAATTACTAAGCAGCAAAAGCACTAGAAGCCACGCTTGCTGCTGCTGCTGCTGCTGCTGCTATTTCTGCTGCTATTTCTGCTGCTGCTGCTGCTGCTGCTGCTATTTCTGCTGCTACTGCTGCTACTGTTGCTGCTGCTGTTCCTGCTGCAGTTTCTATTGCTGCTGCTGCTGCTGACTACTTCACGAGCAGCAGCAGATGATGCACAGCAGCACCATCCATATAAAAAGAAACACCGAAAACAAATAAACAAATTCATAAAGAAAATAAAAAAATAAAAAAAACAGACAAAATGCATAATTTGTATGCTGCTCCTGCGTTCTATATCACAGCAACATTTCCCGTTTCTCTTCAGCTGCCTCTGCAGCAGCAGCAGCAGCAGCAGCAGCAGCAGCAGCATCCTC
>NW_013575276.1:0-226 GCF_000499745.2 Eimeria mitis | reverse complement strand
AGCACTAGAAGCCACGCTTGCTGCTGCTGCTGCTGCTGCTGCTATTTCTGCTGCTATTTCTGCTGCTGCTCCTCCTCCTCCTCTTCCTCCATAACAGGGAAACGCAGGATAGCAGCAACGCCCCCCAGCAGCGCCAGCTGCTCTCCTGTTGGGTGCTGATCAGAGAAGGTGAGTGTTTCTGCGCCTTTATGTGCTGCAGTTTGCATCAGCTGAATATAAAAACTTC
>NW_013575275.1:2624-2702 GCF_000499745.2 Eimeria mitis | reverse complement strand
AGCAGCAGCAGCAGCAGCAGCAGCAGCAGCAGCAGCAGCAGCAGCAGCAGCAGCAGCAGCAGCAGCAAGACATACTCC
>NW_013575274.1:2510-2974 GCF_000499745.2 Eimeria mitis | reverse complement strand
AATTTCGGTGTCAATCCAAAAACAATACTGTCTCCTGCTGATGATACTGCTGCTGCTGCTGCTGCTGCTGCTGCTGGTTCTGCTGCAGCAGCAGATACAGATGCAGCAGATCATGCAGCAGACGGCACCTCTTCAGCAGCAGCAGCAGCAGCAGCAGCAGCAGGTGGTGGTTGGTTATCTGGCTCAATGAACTCCTCTTCCTCTTCCGCCGCTGCCGCCGCTGCAGCAGCAGCAGCAGCAGCAGCAGCAGCAGCAGCAGAGCTACAGCCTTTAGCAGCCGAAGCGGAGGCTCGTCAGCAGCTAGACAATGAAAAAAAAAGATATATAAATGAAAGAGACAAAGGGGGAGGGGGGGGATGGCGAGGCTGGGCTTATGCTGAGGATAACTGCGACCTGGGGGGATACGATTACGTGCTGCAGCTGCCGGCTGCTCTCGCCAGTGAAGTTAGAGTTCTTCTTGGGCT
>NW_013575274.1:2040-2410 GCF_000499745.2 Eimeria mitis | reverse complement strand
TTTTTTTTATATATATATTTTTTTTTTTTTCTAGTTCTGCTGCACTTTGTTTTGCTTTAGTTTGTCTTGCTGCTGCTGCTGCTGCTGCTGCTGCATATATTATAATTTTTATTATAGTATTTCTCTAGCATGTTCATATATTCCGCTATATCTGTGCTGCTGCTGCTGTTTTTTCTGCTGCTGCTGCTGTTGCTGCTGCTGCTGCTGCTGCTGCTGCAGCGTGTCTCTAGCAAACCACCGCATTGTCTCTTCTCTGCAACGGCGCTGCCGTTTTTTTGTGTTGGGGGGAGAAGGAGACGAAAGAATAGCCGAAGTGAGGCCTTTCCCTAAACCAAAGAAAGGAGCTGATGATGCCTGGGCGGTGTATAGA
>NW_013575274.1:1574-1787 GCF_000499745.2 Eimeria mitis | reverse complement strand
GAAGTGAGGCCTTTCCCTAAACCAAAGAAAGGAGCTGATGATGCCTGGGCGGTGTATAGACAGCAGCAGATCAAGAGTGCTGCTGCTGCTGCTGCTGCTGCTGCTGCAGCAGCTGCTGCTACCGCCCCAGCTGAGCCACAGCAAAAGCAGAAACCTATCAAAGAAGAACACGAACAGCAGCAACAGCAGCAGCAGCAACAGCAGCAGCAGCAA
>NW_013575274.1:1293-1474 GCF_000499745.2 Eimeria mitis | reverse complement strand
GCTGCTGCTGCTGCTGCTGATGAGGCACAGGCAGCAGCACAGCAACAGCAGCAGCAACAGCAGCAGCAGCAGCGGCAGCGACGGGGGCGTTGCAGCCGAAAGGGAGACACTGCTGATGCAGCTGCTGCAGCAGCAAAGGAAGAGGAGAAAGCAGCAGCAGATGCAGCAGCGGCAGCAGCAG
>NW_013575273.1:1351-2524 GCF_000499745.2 Eimeria mitis | reverse complement strand
TTATTTTATTTTTTTTTTTTTTTTTATATTAATATTATAGTATTATAATATTATTATATTAGAGAGGCGGAGGAGACAAAGTGAGATATCGACCCGGGGGAGAGACCCCCCGTCTCCCTTGGGGATCGGATCCCGGGAGCGTGCTCTGCATGCAGCTGTGGGGTTGTGGGGCTGTTGCTTGGCTTTGTTACGGTGCATGCATGCATGCAGAGACAAGCCGCATGCAGCTGAATACTTTTACACAGAGCTAGTGCATGCATGCAGCAACGCATGCAGCATGCTGCTGCTGCAGCTGCAGCTGCTGCAGCTGCAGCAGCAGCAGCTCCACCCCACACTCACCGCGGGGCCGTGAGCTCAACCCGCAGGCGGTGTATATACTGCTTGTCTTTGCGTGCATGCAACGCAGCAAGCCAAGCGAAAGCCCCTATAGAGGGGAGGGGGGGGTCAGGTGTTTGTGGGGGGAGACACAAAGAGCTCGTGTCTTTGTCTTTGTTGCAGCTCGCCCATATATATTATATAATATTATTCTTTATAATAGAGCTGCGAGGCTTCTGTGCTGCATGCGGAGACTTCTGGGGTCAGTGGGGCTGCGCTGCATGCGGACAGCCCCAAATAAAAAAAAAGTTATTATATAAATCACGCGCTGTCTCCAGTCGTTGCGGGGACACAGGGGCATGAGCATGAGGCTGCTGAGGAGACAGGGAGAGACAGCCTGCTGCGAGCGGCAACACTCCTTGCTGCGTCTCCTCCTACAAGACAGCCCCGTATGCATGCATGCACCAGAGCCACTCAGTATATGTGAAACACTTCTCCCCAGCCAGCGCTCAACTAGAAACGCATGCACGCAATCCAGCCCCACCGCGGTACACATACTCTCCCATATAGAAACATAAAAGATGAAGGGGTAAGCTGCTCCGGGTTGTTCTTCTCTGAGAGAGAGAGACAGAGAGACAGAGAGACAGAGAGACAGAGAGACAGAGAGACAGGGGGACAGAGAGACAGATAGACAGGGAGACAGAGAGACAGGGAGACAGAGAGACAGAGAAGGAGACAGAGACAGAGAGAGAAGCGCCAGGGGTTGGGGGCTCTCCCCCCGCAGCTCAGCGGCCTGAAATATAATACTGATGAGGGGGCTTGTTAGCTCCCCCGAGAGAGACTTCCCTTCCTTTCTGT
>NW_013575273.1:721-1192 GCF_000499745.2 Eimeria mitis | reverse complement strand
TTTTTTTTTTTTTTTTTTTCTTTTTTTTATTTTTATCTTTATTTTTTTTTAGAAAGAAAGTAGTTTATGGAGAATGTTTTTATCTTTGCAAAAGTTTCAGGAGAGAGCAGCACCACGCTGAGACAGGAGAGAGCGTGTCTCTGTCTACGCGGTTTAGGGTTTAGGGTTTAGGGTTTAGGGTTTAGAGCTTAGAGAGAAAAAACCTAGGAGTACCCCCAGCTCTCTGGTGCGGTGGGGTTTAGGGTTTAGGGTTTAGGGTTTAGGGTTTAGGGTTTGTCTCCGGCTCGGCAAGGGGACAGGCTACGAAAAAATTTTAAAACCCTAAACCCTAAACCCTAAACCCTAAACCCTAGAGAGACAGAGAAAGGTATCGATAGAACGCTACAAAGAGAGATATTCTTCTCTAGGGAACGGGGACAGCCCCGTGGTGAGGCCCCCCTACACCCATGCTTCACAGACGGACTGCCCCCT
>NW_013575273.1:472-621 GCF_000499745.2 Eimeria mitis | reverse complement strand
ATATATATATATATATATACATATATATACATATATATGCATACATATATATATATATATATATATATATGTATATACATATGTATATAATATGCTGTACACTAGCAAAGACGCTGAGGGTCCGTAGTTTCTTACAGCTCTGCCGCTAG
>NW_013575273.1:0-396 GCF_000499745.2 Eimeria mitis | reverse complement strand
AAAAAAAAAAAAAAAAAAAAAAAAAAAAAAAAAAAAAAAGACAAATCAAGAGAGGCTGTGCAGCCACGGAAAAAGTCTGAGAGTTACTGTACAATACAAAGAAAAATAAAAAAAGAAAATAAACAACATGTTAGGTGAGAGACAGGGAGCAAGCAGCTGTCTCTGCACTATTGCTACTATTCTTATTATTTTTTTATTTTTATTTTTATTTTTATTTTTTTTGTTTTAATTTGTTTTTATATTTTTGTTTGTTGTGTAACTCTGCATCATAAAGGAGGTTGTAGTTCAAGCTATTTATTATACAATAAATTATAAAAAATTTTTATATAATTATGTATAATGCCTACATGTATGTATATATATACATATATATATATATATATATATATATATATA
>NW_013575272.1:2451-2707 GCF_000499745.2 Eimeria mitis | reverse complement strand
CCCAGGGCGGCGAGCCGGTAGCCAGTTGAGGGTTTAGGGTTTAGGGTTTAGGGTTTAGGGTTTGTGTTGTGTTTGGTGGTTTGCTTCAGTGTTTTCTTTTCACTCTTCTCTTTTTCTTCTCATCAGCAACTGTATAATACTCATCATACTCCTACTGCTGCTGCTGCTGCTGCTGCTGCTGCTGCTGCTGCTCGCGCTGCTGCTGCAGCTCTTCTCGTTGCAGTTGCTGCTGCTGCTGCTGCTGTTGCTGCTGCTA
>NW_013575272.1:2050-2351 GCF_000499745.2 Eimeria mitis | reverse complement strand
CATTCTTCTCTTTTTCTTCTCAACAGCAACTGTATAATACTCATCATACTCCTGCTGCTGCAGCTGCAGCTGCTGCTGCTGCTGCTGCTGCTGCTCGCGCTGCTGCTGCAGCTCCTCTCATTGCAGTTACTGCTGCTGCTGTTGCTGCTGCTCTGCTGCTGCCAGCTTCTTGATAAGCAGAAGCAGCAGCGATCCCCTCAGCAGCAGCTGTGTGTAGCCCCCATGCTGCTGCTGCTGCTGCAGCTGCCTTTGCTGCTGCTGCAGCAGCTGTAGTATCACAGCAGCACTTAACAGCAACACG
>NW_013575272.1:0-1798 GCF_000499745.2 Eimeria mitis | reverse complement strand
GCAACAGCAGCAGCAGCAGCAGCAACAGCAGCAGCAGCAGCAGCAGCAGCAACAGCAGCAGCAGCAGCAGACAGGCTTGACTCCCCCCAGGTGTATATGCTGAGCACCAACTATGGCTGACGAGTCTCCAGAAGCAGCAGCAGCAGCAGCAGCTGCTGCTGCTGCTGCTGCGGATGCAGAACAGCAGCAGCAGCAGCAGCAGGGGGCGGAGCAGCAGCAGCAAGACGATGGACCGCAGCAGCAGCAGCAACAGCAGCCGGATGAGCCGCAGCAGCAGCAAGCGGTGGAAGAAGAAGTTAAGGACTCACAGCAGCAGCAGCAGCAGCAGCAGCAGCAGCAGGAACAGCAGCAGCAGCAGCAGGAACAGCAGCAGGAGCAGCAGCAAGAAACCAAGCAGCTTCATGCTCCCGCGGCGCAGCCTGAGAATGAGCAGCAGCAGCAGCAGCTGCAGCAGCAGCAGCTGGAACAGCAGCAGCTGCAGCAGCAGCAGCAGCAGCAGCAGCAGCAGCAGCAGCTAGCAGCAGCAGCATCAACGTATGATACTCGCCTCATGCTGGATGAAATAGAGAAAAGAATATCTCTATGTGAAGCTGCAGCAGGCAACACAAACCCTAAACCCTAAACCCTAAACCCTAAACCCTAAACCCTAAACCCTAATTAAACCCTAAACCCTAATTAAACAATAAACCCTAAACCCTAGATAGACCCTAAACCCTTACACACTCTCCAGTTTGAGGGTTTAGGGTTTAGGGTTTAGGGTTTAGGAGGCCGGCACCGCCTCAGCAGGAGCTGCAACTTCTGCTGCTGCTACTGCTGCTTCTGCTGCTGCTGCTGCTACTGCTGCTGCTGCTGCTGCTACTGCTGCTGCTGCTGCTGCTGCTGGTTTTGTTGTGTACGCGATTGTTTTCTCTTTCTTGCTGCTGCATTTGCTGCTGCTGCTGCTTCAATGTATTATCTTTTGCTGCTGCTGCTGCTGCTGTTGCTGCTGCTGCTGCTGCTGCTGCTGCTGCTGCTGCTCAGGTATAAACAAGGTTGATCGATATGACACAGCAGCAGCAGCGCATGCAGCGCATGCAGCAGCAAGCCCCAAAACTTCTGCTTCTATTGTTTCTTCTTTATACGGCCTCCAGCAGCAAACGTCGGTGGCGATGAGAGGAGCCTTAACCGATATACTCAACAAATGTAATCTCCTGCTGCTGCTGCTGCTGCTGCTGCTGCTGCTGCTGTTGCTGCTGCTGCTGCTGGTGGTGGTGGTGCTGCTGGTGGTGGTGGTGGTGCTGCTGCTGCTGCTGCTGTTGCTGCTGCTGCTGCTGGAAGACTTCGAGAGTCTGCCGGTGTTGTTGCTGTTGCTGCTGCTGTTGCTGCTGTTGCTGCTGCTGCTGCTGCTTCTGCTGTTTCTGCTGTTGCTGCATCGTTTGCTTCCAGCAGCAGCTTTAATCTCCCCAGCAACTCACCCTGTTTTGTTTCTCCTGCTGCTGCTGCTGCGGCTTCTGCTGCTGCTGCTGCTGCTGTTGCTGCTGCTGCTGTTGCTGCTGCTGCTGCTGCTGCTGCTGCTGCTGCGATAGATTCTGAGTTGAAGGTGTGGCTGGATGGGGGCCCTGTATCTGCTGCTAGCCTGCTGCTGACGTTGCATGCAAAGCGAGACCTGCTGCTGCAGCAGCAGCAGCAGCTGCTGCAGACAGCAGCAAACCTAAGACAGCTGCAGCAGCTGCAGCACTTCATCAACCCACCCTGTCTCTCAGGTATAAATAAAAAAAAAATAAATATATAAATATATAAATAAATATATATATATATA
>NW_013575271.1:11407-12996 GCF_000499745.2 Eimeria mitis | reverse complement strand
GCTGCTGCTGCTGCTGCTGCTGCTGCTGCTGCTGCTGCTGCTGTTGCTGCTGCTGTTGCTGCTGCTGCTGGGGGTGGGGGTGGGGGTGGGTCTTGCTCTGCTGCTGCAGAAACTGCTGAAATCGCCGAAGCGACGGCTGAGATAACACAGCTGCTGCTGCAGCTGCTGCTGCTGCTGCTGCTGCTGCTGCAGCTGCTGCTGCAGCACGGGAGAAGAGAAAACTCTGCTGCGCAGCAGCGCAGACACGCGGGAGGTGAAAGGAGACACCATTGCTGCTCCTCCTGCTGCTGTTGCTGTTGCTGTTGTTGCTGCTGCTGCTGCTGCTGCTGCTGCTGCTGCGGGTGGTGGTGCTGCTGCTGCAACAGCCGCTGCTACCGCTGAAGTTACTGGTGGTGCTGCTGCTGTTCCTGCTGCTGCTGCTGCTGCTGCTGCTGCTGCACTGATGCAGTAGGAAGGAGGTGAGAGGGTCTGCTGCTGCCTGCGTGCTGCTGCAGCTCTGCTGCTGTGTGTACGCGAACAAGCAGCAGCACGCGCCAGGCCTAAACCCTAAACCCTAAACCCTAAACCCTAAACCCTAATTTAGTGTTTAGTTGCAGCAAAATTTGTATACTGTCGGCGCAAGGCCCTTAAACCCTCGCAGCATGCATCCTGAGGGCCCGCGTCTGCTCCAGCGGGGCTGCTGCTGCTGCTGCTGCTGCTGCTGCTACTAGCAGCAGCAGCAGCAGGAGGGCTGCTGCTGCTGCTGCTGCTGCTGCTGCTGGCTGCTAGAGAGTTTGGGTTTTGTGATTTATTGGGGTGAATAAATTGGGCGGAGTTGGAGTGTACGTACGCCCGTAAGCAAAGGCTTTTCAGCAGCAGCAGCAGCAGCAACAGCAGCAGCAGCAGCAGCAACAGCAGCAAGCTCCCCGCAGCCGTCTACCCCACGCGGATTCCCTGGAGGGTTGTTGCCTTTTCAGCTGTCTGTACACCTGAATATAATCAGCAGACAAAATACAGCGAGTGAGCGTTTGCTGCTGGGTTGCTGCTGCAGCTCTGTGTGTGGGCCTCCTGCTGCTGCTGCTGCTGCTGCTGCTGCTGTTGCTGCTGCTGCTGCTGCTCGTTGCTGCCTCTCTAATGTCGCATCCTTCCCTCTTCTCTCGTTTATTTAGCTGCTTCTTTCTACCTGGCTGCGGCTGCTTTTCCTCTGCTGCTGCTGCTTGCCGTGCTGCTGCTGCTGCTGCTGCTGCTGCTGCTGTGGGGCCCCGCGTGCGGTCTTGGCCTAGGGTTTAGGGTTTAGGGTTTAGGGGTTGAAGCCTCATCTCTTTCAGCTGTATCGGCGGAAGAGAAGGGGCAGCCTGCTCATCAGCAGCAGCAACAGCAGCAGCTAGAACAGCAGCAGCAGCAGCAGCAGCAGCAGCAGACGCAGCAGCAGCTAGCACGGGTATCAGTGTGTTGGGGTGTACAGGGCTGTTTGTGTATATGGCGAGTATATGTTTGCTGCTGCAGCAGCAGCAGCAGCAACTGCTGCACCATCGCGTTCCCTCATTTGCTTTTCCTGTTGTGTGTGTGTGCTGCTGCTGCTGCTGCTGCTGCTGCTGCTG
Organism: Eimeria mitis; assembly: GCF_000499745.2. Lineage (NCBI taxonomy): Eukaryota > Apicomplexa > Conoidasida > Eucoccidiorida > Eimeriidae > Eimeria > Eimeria mitis. The sequence goes on along the minus strand of NW_013575271.1, from coordinate 11,416 downwards.
TTGCTGCTG
>NW_013575271.1:8635-11307 GCF_000499745.2 Eimeria mitis | reverse complement strand
GGGTATCAGTGTGTTGGGGTGTACAGGGCTGTTTGTGTATATGGCGAGTATATGTTTGCTGCTGCAGCAGGATGAGTGAGCACGAGATGACAGAGGGGGAGAAGGAGGGGCCCCAGGAGCTCAGCAGCCCGCAGGCCGTAGAGAAGCTAAAAGCTGCTGCAGACATCGCCAATGCAGCCTTGAAACAGGTGCTGCTGCTGCTGCTGCTGCTGCTGCTGCTGCTGCTGCTGCTGCTGTTGCTGCTGTTGCTGTGTGTCTGTCGGGCGGTTTGTTGCTGTTTTTAAGCTGCTGCTGTTTCTGTTGTTGGTGTGTTTGTTTCGTTTTCTCTTTTTTTCTTGTTTTGTTTCCTTTCTTTTGTTTGCACTAATTTATTTTATTTATTTATTTATTTATTTATTTATTTATTTATTTATTTATTTATTTGTTTTTTGTTTTGTTTATTTAGCTTCTCTCTTTTGTATTTCTTCTTTATCTCATCATCCTCTCTCCTGTATTATTTATTCTCTATCCTTTCCCTCTACGTCTAGGGTTTAGGGTTTAGGGTTTAGGGTTTAGGGTTTAGGGTTTAGGGTTTAGGGTTTAGGGTTTGTGTGTAGGTGCTGAGCCGGGTGGTGCCTGGGGCGGATGTGTTCTCTTTGTGTCTTTTTGGGGATTTCTTTATCGACGGCGAAGCAAAGAAAGTCTATCAAAAAAAAACTAAAAAAAATAAAATAGAAAAAGGTTTGTTGCTGCTGCTGCTGCTGCTGCTGCTGCTGCTGTTGCTGCTGCTGTTGCTGCTGCTCGTGCTGCTGCTGCTGCTGTTGTTGCTGGTGCTGCTGGTGTTGGTGCTGTTGTGTTTGCTGCTTTTGGTGGTGGTGGTGCTGCTGCTGCTGATGGGGCAGTTCCTGCTGCTTCTGTTGCTGCAGCTGTCTCTGTTGCTGCTGTTGCAGCAGCAGCAGCAGCAGCAGCAGTTACGTTTGCAACGAACCATTTGCTGCTGCTGCTGCTGTTGCTGCTTTTGCTGCCCTTCTTCCTGCTGCTGCATCTTTTCTGCCGCTCCTTCATCTGCTGCTCCCNCTGTTGCTGCTTTTGCTGCCCTTCTTCCTGCTGCTGCATCTTTTCTGCCGCTCCTTCATCTGCTGCTCCCCCACCTGCTGCTGCTGCTGCTGCTGCTGCTGCTGCTGCTGCTGCTGCTGCTGCTGCAGGCATAGCAGTCCCGACGAGCATAAGTGTGAATGAGGTGTATTGTAATTTCTCTCCTTGTGAGCGTGCTGCTTCTTTGCTGCTGAAGAAAGGAGATATAGTTAAGGTTAGTTTGGGGGCCCACGTTGATGGTTTTGTTGCTGCTGCTGCATATACAGTGGTTTGCTGCAGCAGCAACGCTGCTGCTTTCGGCTGCAGCAGCAGCAACAGTAGTTCTGCTGCTGCTGCAGCAGCAGCAGAAGCAGCAGCAGCAGCAACAACAGCAACAACAGAGGCTCTAGCTGCACTACCCCCACCAACTGAAGAATATCTGCAGCAGCAGCAGCAGCTGCAGCAGGAAGGAGAAGCAGCAGTTGCTGCTGTTGATGGTGCTGCTGCTCTCGTTATAAAGGCTAGCTGGCTAGCAGCAGAAGCAGCAGTAAGAAAGATAGAAATAGGAGCACACGCCAGCGAGGTCACCAAAACTATTGAGGCTCTTGCTGAGGATATGGGCGTCAAACCCATGCAGGTCTGCTGCTGCTGCTGCTGCTGCTGCTGCTGCTGCTGCTGCTGCTGTTGTTGTTGTTGTTGTTGTTATTGGTGGTGGTGTTGTTGGTTGCTGCTGCTGTTGTTGTTGTTGGTTGCTGCTGCTGTTGTTGTTGGTTGCTGCTGCTGCTGCTGTTGTTACGGATTGCTGCTGCTGCTATTGATGATGATGATCCTGCTGGTGCTGCTGTAGATGATGATGCTGCTGCTGCTGCTGCTTCTGTTGCTGCTGCTGCTGCTGCTTCTGTTGCTGCTGCTGTTGCTCATATTGGTGTTGCTGCTGCTGCTTCTGCTGCTGCTGCTGCTGCTGCTACTGCTGCTGCTGCAGGGTGTGCTGTGCTACCAGCTGAAGCAGCACGTAATAGAGGGGAGCCGCTGCTTTCCTTTGGTTACTGCAGCAGGAGAAGAGAAGGTGAGGGGAGAAACAAAACTAAACTTTATTCTTTTTCTTTTTGTTTTTGTTTTGTTTTATTATTTTTTTTGTTTTTATTTGTTTTGTTTTCTTTCTTTATTATCTGCTGGTGCTGCTGCTGTTTGCGGTGTATAGGCAGCTTGCGGTTGCGTTTTTCTTTTTGTTTCTTTTCGTTTTATTTTTAGTTTGTTTTGCTGCTGCTGCTGCTGTTGCTGCTNTGCGTTTTTCTTTTTGTTTCTTTTCGTTTTATTTTTAGTTTGTTTTGCTGCTGCTGCTGCTGTTGCTGCTCCAAAGCGCACAGCAGCAGCAACACAGCAGCAGCAGCAGCAGCAGCAGCAGCAACAGGATAGTATTGTGTTGCTGACTTCGTCTAGATTTTCTCTTCTCTGATGATAGAGGCATGCTGTGGTTGCTGTTGCTGCTGCTGCTGTTGCTGCTGCTGCTGCTGCTGCTGTTGCTGCTGTTGCTGCTGCTGTTGCTGCTGCAGCAGGAGGATTTTGCGTTTGAGGCGAACGAGGTGTACTCCGTGGATATCGTCTTGTCTGCAGGTTCG
>NW_013575271.1:8177-8476 GCF_000499745.2 Eimeria mitis | reverse complement strand
ATATATATATATATATATATATATATATATATATATATCCGACTCCACCTGCTTCCTTTTTTTGTTTTTTCTTTTATGTCTTTTTCTTCTCTCTAATGTAACCACCCAACCAACCAACCAACCAAACAAACAAAAAAATAAACAAACAAACAAAACAAATAAATAAAAAAATAAACAAATAAATAAATATATTTGTTTATAGGGGACGGCCGCCCGCGTGAGCTGGCGATGAGGCCGACGATATACCGGCGGGCGGTAGAAAGAAAATATATCCTCAAAAGTCAGATGGCTCGAGCCTT
>NW_013575271.1:7579-8042 GCF_000499745.2 Eimeria mitis | reverse complement strand
ATATATATATATATATATATATATATTTATATAAAAGAAAAAAAAAGATATATATATATATATATAGTTTTTTCTCTTTTTATATTTCTCTTTTTGTGTTTATTAGTTTATCCTCATTTTTCTTTTTTTCGTCTTTCTTCTTTCTCTGCTTCCTTTCTACTTTATTTATTCCCATTTAATATATTTATTTATATTTAATTTATTTATTTATATTTACATTTATTTATTTATTTATTTATTTATTTATTTATTTATTTATTTATTTATTTATAGATCTACCTACTCTTCCTTTCTCTCTCCGTCAGCTGAAAGATGAAAGAGCATCGAAGGTGGGGGTGGCGGAGGCGATGCGGCACGAGCTCCTTATCCCCTACCCCACGCTACAAGGTATTTATTTTTTTTTATTTTATTTATTTATTTATTTTTTATTTATTTTATTTATTTATTTTATTTATTTATTCGT
>NW_013575271.1:7034-7431 GCF_000499745.2 Eimeria mitis | reverse complement strand
TTTTTTTTTTTTTTTTTTTTTTTTTTTTTATAGATCGCGCTGGCGGTTTGACTGCGCAGTTTCGCTTTACCGTCCACTTAACGCCTTCAGGCGTAAAGAAGGTTCGAGGGTTTAGGGTTTAGGGTTTAGGGTTTAGGGTTTAGGGTTTAGGGTTTGTGTATGATAGTTGTTTTAGTATTTAGTATGTAAAGTGTATATATAACCTAGACTTTATGATTTTTTATTTTATGATTTCCACTTCTAGGGTTTAGGGTTTATTAGGGTTTATTAGGGTTTATTAGGGTTTATTAGGGTTTATTAGGGTTTATTAGGGTTTAGGGTTTGTGGTTTGTGTTTATATAGGTGACGGGGATCCCCTTCGTGCAGGAGCGGCTGCTGCATGCGCCTGATGTCTCCC
>NW_013575271.1:6210-7012 GCF_000499745.2 Eimeria mitis | reverse complement strand
ATATATATATATATATATATATATATATATATATATATATATATATATATGTATATATGTGTATATATATCAGGCAAATACATAAAACAACAACACACCCTCAGCAGCAACAGCAGCAACACGAGGGAAACCGAGCTACTACTGCTGTTACTCCTGCTGCTGCAGCTGTCGCAGCGGCTGCGCGGCGATGCAGCAGCAGCAGCAGCAGAAGCAGCAGCAGCCTGCTGCTGCTGCAGCAGCAGCAGGGGAACGAACGGCCCTTTGTCTGCAGCAGCGCAGACATTTGGGGACACCACTGGCACCTGCAGCAACTCCAGTAGTAGCAGCAGCTGCAGCAACTGCAGCAGCAGCAACTGCTGCAGCAGCAGCAACTGCAGCAACTGCAGGAGCTACAGCAACTGCAGCAACTGCAGCAGAAGCAAAGCGATGACAGTTTCTTTGTAGCGGTGAAGGATAGCAGACAAGCAGAAGACGCACTAGTTGGGGTGTACATACAACTGCTGGGGTGTATAGGCAGCTGGGGTGTACACACAGCTGCAGTATACAAACAGCTACGGTATACAAAGGCAGTTGTGGTGTATACGCAGTTGGGGTGTATAGGCAGTTGGGGTGTATGGGCAGTTCGGGTGTATAGGCAGTTGGGGTGTATAGATAGGCAGCTGGGGTGTATAGATAGACAGTTCGGGTGTATAGGCAGCTGGGGTGTATAGGCAGCTGTTTTATAATTCGTTCGTTGATATTCGCTTTTTTGCAATCAAAGAAATAAAACAAAGAAAACCGCAAAGTGAGAAGAACAAAACGA
>NW_013575271.1:5308-6115 GCF_000499745.2 Eimeria mitis | reverse complement strand
AAAAAAAAAAAAAAAAAAAAAAAAAAAAAAATTGAAAATTTGTGGAAATAAACGAAAATGTGGTTCACAGAATTTTTTAACTTTTTTGAAATTTTTTGAAATTTTTTTTCTTTTTTTTAATTTTTTTGTAATTTTTGTGAATTTTCTGAATTTTTCTGTTTTTTTGAATTTTCTGAATTTTCGGTATTCAACTTTTTAATTTTTTTGAATTTTTGTTAAAAAAAATATTTTTTTTTTATTTTTTTTGAAAATAAATAAATATAAATTAAAATAAAATAAAAATTTTAATTTTTCTTTTTTTTTCTTTTTTCTGTTTCTCCGCTGCCGACGTCTCGATTGTATGTACATACACCCGGCGGGGCTGGGGCCCATTGGTGTTTATGGGTTTTATGATAATTTTTTTCTTTTTTTTCGGTTTATTTATTGAAATAATTAAATTAAAATTAAATATAAATTAAATTCCTTCAAAAATACCCCGGGCGGCTGCAGCAGATGTGTGGGGCCCCCCTCGTTTCAGTTGCTGCTGCCGTTGGTTTCGTTGTTGCTGCTTCTTGGTCTCTGGTTTAGGGGTTGCTGCTGCTGCAGCAGCAAACCCTAAACCCCAGCAGCAAACCCTAAACCCTAGCAGCAAACCCCAAGCCCGATTCAGCTGCTGCTTATGGCGGCAGCAGCACAACGCATCGCCGTCAGGGGGCCCCTCCCTCATCTCTGCTGCAGCAGCAGCACGCATGCACCGATACCGCAGCTATCTGCTCAGCAGCACATGCTGCTGCTGCGCTGCTCCTGCATATGTTTACGTAGGCGCCT
>NW_013575271.1:0-1140 GCF_000499745.2 Eimeria mitis | reverse complement strand
CCTAAACCCTAAACCCTCAAGCTATTGCTGCATGCGATACTGGTAAACCCTCATAAACCCTAAACCCTAATAAACCCTAAACCCTAAACCCTATACCCTGGGGTACTTGCGGGGGAGGGAGAAACTAAACCCTCAGGCTGTTGCTGCTTGTGATAACCCTAAACCCTAAACCCTCAAGCTATTGCTGCATGCGATACTGGTAAACCCTCATAAACCCTAAACCCTAAACCCTAAACCCTGGGGTACTTGCGCTGTAGCTAGCGAGGCACTAAACCCTCAGGCTGTTGCTGCTTGTGATAACGCTAAACCCTAAACCCTAGACCCTCAAGCTATTGCTGGTTGCGATACTGCTAAACCCTAAACCCTAAACCCTAGACCATCAGGAACTGTTTCACACCGCCGCCAGCACTAAACCCTAAACCCTAAACCCTTGGGTCTGGGGAGACCCTAAGTTAAAAACCCTAAACCCTAAACCCTAAACCCTAAGGCGATGGGAGTCACCTTGTAAACCCTAAACCCTAAATCGACGACCGTGGGATCCACTCTAAACCCTAAACCCTAAACCCTAAAGCTGATGAGTCTGACGCTTGTGTTTCATGCCGTCTTTGTTTGTCTGTTCCTTGTTTATGAGGGTTTAGGGTTTAGGGTTTAGGGTTTGTGTATATATGCAGAGAAGTTAAGGGGTTTATTGTTTTTCGTTTTTTGTATGTTCTTTGTTTATGAGGGTTTAGGGTTTAGGGTTTAGGGTTTGTGTATATATGCAGAGAAGTTAAGGGGTTTATTGTTTGGCGTTTTTATGAGGGTTTAGGGTTTAGGGTTTAGGGTTTAGGGTTTGTGTGTATATTCAGAGAAGTTAAGGGGTTTATTGTTTGGCGTTGGTTTCCATAACAACAAAACAAATTATATAAAAGCTGCAGCACAAACCCTAATTTATAAACACGGGGGAGAGGTCCCGCAAACCCTCGAGGGTTTAATGGAGTTGAAAGGGGTTGGGAGAAAGATGGCCAATATTGTTATGCATGCTGTATGTATCTAAACCCTAAACCCTAAACCCTAAACCCTAAACCCTAGAGAGAGGGGATACTGGGTTTAAACCCTTGCTATATATATATATATATATATATATATATATATATATAT
>NW_013575270.1:1965-2439 GCF_000499745.2 Eimeria mitis | reverse complement strand
GTGATCAACTAAACTAGAAAACAGCAGCCGCCACCCGGCCATGGCTCTACGTGTGTAACCTAACTTTAGTAACCGCGGGGAGCAGTAGACAAATTAGCAAGCTCCCTTGGAGTCGCGAGCACTGGAGAACGAAGCGCATCTGAAATCCGTTATAAACATTAACGTGCCGCTAAGGGCTGGTGTTAATGCCTATGCAGACGGATACATCTCTTCCTCGACAGTCTGAATGCCATTTAACACGGAATTCACTATTAGCACTTGCCACCACTTATCAACCGGGTCCACATCCAGCAGCGCGACATAGCTGGTGCGGCAGCCAACGTCGCCCCAACGTTCTGAACAAACTAGGCGCGTACTTCCTGAGGAAAACAGCGTTAGGGCAGCGCCAGCAAAGTATCGCCGCATAGCGACCGTAGACACTTGCACACAAACCGCATAGCTCCTCCATGCTCAAACAAGAACGTTCGCGCATCC
>NW_013575270.1:0-1915 GCF_000499745.2 Eimeria mitis | reverse complement strand
ATATATATATATATATATATATATATATATATATATATATATATATATATATATATATATAGACATACATGCCTGCAAACGGACCTGCCGTCAACCAAGGCAATCGAACCACCACGTGCCAGCTCAATACTAATTGGAGTTCGATGGACCTGGCTGCGTGGCGTATCTTTGTCAAGTCGCTTCTTGCTGAAAGCGAACGCGAGCGAACATCAGTGACATATGTGTGAATTGCTCCTACAATAAACATAGAACACCATGACAACTCAAGCGTGTACGCCTGCGCTACGGGTTCTGCTTACGCTTGTGTTGCGCCTTTGTGTGTTTGCATATTTCTTGTCGTTGTAGCCGTCGAGCGCTACCCTCGCTTCGCTTTTCCTCTTATGCGAAACACCACTACCGACTTGCACGACTGAGGTGATTTCTAATGGTACTGAACGCTTGACGCGGTATTCTATTTCCTGCTTCATACCACCTATTGTATACTGCATCGCGGATTCGCGATGGTAGTGGACACGTCCGGAATATGCCATGTAAACGGATATCGCAGAGAGCAAAACGCCCCGCTTTAGCAAATGCCAAAGCATATCAAGGAACCAGCAAAACGAGCCCCCACGCCTTTTACATTAAGTTCCACGCATACGCGCAAGCTGAGAGCCTGGCAAATCCCATAACTTCACAACTGCCGTGGCCAGATGAATCTGCATCGCCTGTTTCATGCCTGCTACAATCCGCCCTGTTTGAGGAAAGTTGTGGACCTCTCCTACTGTGTTCCCCTCATATGTGCATACTTTCTGAGCAAAACCACACGGAGTGGCAGTGCCATAGCAGGTTTCACCAATCCGCCTGCGCAGTCGATGGTGCACGAACGAAGTCCAGAACCCCCATGCCTCTCCACGGCCGTCAGGCCTAGCTCTCGGTAAAAGCAACATGTGGATCTGTTGGGAGATGCCAGTATTAGTTTGCTTAAGGCCTACGACATTAAGAGAGTGCGTCGCACAGCAGCTACCGCACCGAGGCACCCATGAAATACAGCAAACGGGGAAAAACAGCCAAAATGTAGGCAACAGAAGCAATTTGAAGTTCACCCGAAGAAGTGCAAGTCGCACGCACGTGCCTTTAGGACCCAGCCCCACNACAGAAGCAATTTGAAGTTCACCCGAAGAAGTGCAAGTCGCACGCACGTGCCTTTAGGACCCAGCCCCACAAACGCCGTACCTGTAAACCATACCGCCTTCAGCCCCCTAAGGAGGTCCGTTTGTTCTGTCGTTTGCAACGCGTTTACCACCATACAAACGTTTACCTCACCAAGTTGCATCCAGTAGTTTAGTACAAAGAAAGCGTTGTCAGTCGTCAGTCCGCACGTTTGCAACGCATTGCGCTCAGTGGACACTGCGTCTGTGTTGCATGAGGAGGCGGCGTGGTGGGTTTATTTGTCCCGTGCAGGCATAGCGAAAATGCCGGGAACATAGGGAACCGCGAATACGGCAAATAAAATCTGTACTGCCCCTAGCTCGCCGCATACATGCGCATGCACAAGCGTGCCTTCCCGGCTCCAGACTCCGTGTTCAGTATGCGGCCTGCTGCCTTGTTCAAAATTCTGCACCCTAATATTCTTCGTATGCATACTCTCTAAGCAGGGTGAAAACCGACAAAATAGAGCTGCATACTTCCGCACGTGCGCATATGCACTGCGAACCCTACGGTCTCATGTAACACGCCACATGTACCGTCAAGAGCAACATCTAGCCTAACCCCAAAAGTAGTATGTACGAACGGTGAAGCATGCAGCGCCGCATCACTTGGGAGAAGCTAAACCAGGGCCACCAAGAAAACTGGTTCAAGCTCATCTCCGGATGATCAGCAGGGACAGCAGCCCTCTCCGAGCTACGGAAAGCCTTCTTACGAACAGGCCGAA